>NW_028327414.1:0-35000 GCF_031878675.1 Megascapheus bottae | reverse complement strand
CCTAAACCTACCCCTAGCCCTAACCCTAACCCTAACCCTAAACCTAGCCCTAGTCCTAACCCTAACCTACCCTAATCCTAAACCTAAACCTAGCCCTAGCCCTAACCCTAACCCAAACCCTAACCATAACACTAATCCTAACCCTACCCCTAACCGTAAACCTAACCCTAAACCTAACCCTACCCTTAAAGCTAACCCTAACCCTAACCCTAACCCTACCACTAACCCTAACCCTAACCCTAACCCTAACCTTAACCCTTACCCTACCCATAAACCTAACCCTAACCGAACCCCTAACCATACACCAACCCTACACCTGCCCCTAACCCTCACCCTAACCCTAACACTAGCGCTACCCCTAACTCTAACCCTATCCCTAACCCTAGCCCTAACCCTAACCCTAACACTAACCCTAACCCTAGCCAAAACCCTAACCCTAGACCTAGCCCTAACCCTAACCCTAACACTAACCCTACGCCTTACCCTAACCCTAACCCTAACCCTACCCCTAAGCCTAACCCTAACCCCACCCCTAACCCTAACCCTAACCCTACACCAACCCTACACCTGCCCCTAACCCTAACCCTAACCCTAACACTACCGCTACCCCTAACTCTAACCCTAACCCTAACCCTACAACTACCCCTACTCCTACCCCTAACCCTAACTCTAACCCTACCACTAACCCCAAACCTAACCCTAACCCTAACCCTAGCCCTAGCCCTAACCCTAACCCTAGCCCTGGACCTAACCCTAACCATAAACCTAACCCTAACCCTAACCTTAACCCTAACCCTAAGCCTAAACCTAAGCCTAAACCTAAACCTAATCCTAACCCTAACAATAAACCTAACACTAGCCCTAGCCCTAGCCCTAACCCTAACCCTAGCCCTAGCCCTAACCCTAACCCTAACCCTAACCCTAACCCTAATTCTAACCCTAACCCTAACCCCAACCCGAAACCTAACCCTAACCCTATCCCTACCCCTAACCCTAACCCTAACCCTAACATTACCCCTAACCCTAACCCTAACCCTAACATTACCCCTAACCCTAACCCTAACCTTAACCCTAACCCTACCCGTAACCCTAACCCTAACCCTACAACTAACCCCACCACTAACGCTAAAATTAACCCCAACCCTACCCCCAAACGTAACCCTAAACCTAACCCTAACCCTACCCCTACGGGAACCCTAACACTAACCCTCCCTCTAACCGTAATCCTAACCATACCCCTAACCCTGCTCCTAACGCTAACCGTAACCCTAACCCTAACCGTAACCCTACCCTTAACCCTAACCCTAACCCTCACCCTAGCCCTAGCCCTAGTCCTAGCACTAACCCTAACCCTAACCCTAACCCTACCCCTACCCCTACCTCTAACCCTAACCCTAACCCTACCCCTAACCCTACCCCTAACCCTACCCCTAAACCTACCCCTAACCCTACCCCTAAACCTAACCCTAACCCTACCCCTAATCCTAAACCTAACGCTAACCCTACACCTAACCCTAACCCTAACTCTAACACTAACCCTAACCCTAAGCCTAAAATTACCCCTACCCCAAACCCTAACCTTAATCCTAACCCTAACTCTAACCCTAACCCAAACCTTAACCCTACCCCTAACATTACCCCTAACACTTACCCTAACCCTACCCCTATCCCGAACCCTAACATTAACCCTAAACCTAACCCTATTCATAACCCCGACCCTAAAACTAACCCTAACACTACACCTAACCCTAACCATAACCCTAACCCTACCCCTAACCTAACCCTAGCCCTAGCCCTAACTCTACCCTTAACCCTTCCCTAACCCAAACCCTAGCCCTAACGCTAACCCTACCCTAACCCTCACCCTTCCCTAACCCTACCCCTAAGCCTAACCCTACCCCTAACTCGAATCCTAATCCTAAACCTTAACCTATCCCTAGCCCTAACCCTAACCCTAAACCTAACCCTAACCCTAACCCTAATCCTAACCCTAACAATAAGCCTAACCCTACATCTACCCCTAACCCTAAACATAACCCTACCCCTAACACTAATCCTACCCCTAAACCTAACTGTACCCCTACACTAAACCTAACCCTAACCCTAACCCTACCCCTAACTCTAACTCTACCCCTAACCCTAACTTTAACCCTAACAATAACCGTAACCCTAAACCTAACCCTACCCCTAACCCTACCCCTAACCCTAATCCTAACCCTAACCCTAACCCTACCCCTAACCCTACCCCTAACGCTACCTCTAACCCTACTCCTACCCCTACCCCTAACTCCAACTCTACCCCTAACTCTAACTCTAATCCTAACCATAACCGTAACCCTAACCCTAACCCTACCCCTAATCCTACCCCTAACCCTAATGCTAACCTTAACCCTAACCCTACACATACTCCTCACCCTAACCCTAAACCTAACCCTACCCCTAACTGTAACCCTAACCCTAACGCTAATCGTACCCCTAACGCTAACCAGAACCCTATCCCTAACCCTAACACTACCCCTATCTCTAACCCGAACCCTAACCCTAACCCTAACCCTAACCCTAACCCTAAACCTAACCCTAACCCTACCCCTAAACCTAACCCTAACCCTACTCCTTACCCTAACCCTGCCCTAATCCTAACCCTAACACTACCTGTACCCCTACACCTAAACCTAACCCTACACCTACCCCTAACCCAAACCCTAACCCAAAACCTAATCCCAACCCTAACCCTAACCCCCAACCTAACCCTAACCGTAACCCTAACCCTGCCCCTACCCCTAACCCTAATCCTAACCCTAACCCTAAAACTAACCCTAAGCCTACCCTTAACCCTAACCCTAACCCTAAACCTAACCCTAAACCTACCCCTAGCCCTAACCCTAACCCTAATCCTAAACCTAAACAAAACCTACCACTACCCCTACCCCTAATCCTACCCCTACCCCTAGCCCTAATCCTAAACCTAAACCTAGCCCTAGCCCTAATCCCAACCCTAACCCTGCCCCTACCCCTACCCTTACCCCTACCCCTAAACCTAACCCTACCCATACCCATAACCCTTACCCTAACCCTAGCCCTAAACCTAACCCTAAGCCTAACCCTAGCCCTAGCCCTAACCCTAACCCCAAAACTAACCCTACACCTAACCCTAACCCTAACCCTACCCCTAACCGTAAACCTAAACCTCTCCCTAACCCTATGCCTAACCCTAACCCTAACCCTATACCTAACCCTAAACCTAACCCAAACCCTACCCCTACACCTACCCCTAACCCTAACCCTAAACCTACCTCTAACCCTACCCCTAAACCAACCCCTAACCCTAACCCTAAACCTAACCTTAACCCTATCCCAAGCCCTAACCCTACCCCTACCGCTAACCGTACCCTAACCCTAACCCTAAACCTACCCCTGCCCCTAATCCTCCACCTACAACTAACCCTAACCCTAACCCTAACCCTAACCCTACCATTGCCCCTAACCCTAACCCTAACCTTAACCCTAACACTAACCCTAGAACACCAACCCTAACCCTACCACTAGCCCTACCCCTATCCCTACCCCTAACCCTAACACTAAGCCTACCCCTAACCCTAACCCTAACCCTAACCCTAAACCTAACCCTAAACCTACCCATAGCCCTAACCCTAACCGTAACCCTAAACGTAAACCTAAACCTACCACTAACCCTACCCCTACCCCTACCCCTACCCGTAACCCTACCCCTAACCCTAGCCCTAATCCTAATCCTCAACCTAGCCCTAGCCCTAACCCTAACCCTAAACCTGCCCCTACCCCTATTCTTACCCCTACTTGTAAACCTACCCCTACCCCTACCCCTAACCCTTACCCTAACCCTAGCCCTAAACCTAACCCTAAGCCTAACCCTAGCCCTAGCCCTAACCCTAACCCTAACACCAACCCTACACCTAACCCTAACCCTAACCCTACCCCTAACCGTAACCCTAACACTAACACTAACCCTACGCCTACCCCTAACCCTAACCCTATACCTAACCCTAAACCTAACCCAAACCTTAACCCTACCCCTACCCCTACCCCTAACCCTAACCATACCTCTAAACCTACCCCTAAACCTACCCCTAACCCTAACCCTATACCAAACCCTAAACCTAACCCAAACCCTAAACCTACCCCTACCCCTAACCCTAACCCTAACCATACCTCTAAACCTACCCCTAAACCTACCCCTAACCCTAACCCTCACCCTAACCATAATTCTACCCCTAACCCTAACCCTACCCCTAAACGTAACACTAACCCTAAACCTATGTCTAACCCTAACACTAACCCTAACCCTACCCCTAAACGTAACTAACCCTAACCCTACCCCTACCCCTAACGGTAACACTAATCCTAAGCCTACCCCTAACTGTAACCCTAACCCTAACCCTACCCATAACGCGAACCCTACCCTAACCCTAACCCTTCCCTAACCCTACCCCTAACCCTACCTCTACCCCTACACCTACACCTACCCCTACCCCTAACCCTATCACTATCCCACCCCTAAACCTAACCGTAACCCTATCCCTAACCCTACGGCTAACCCTAACACTACCCCTAAACCTACCCCTAACCCTAACCCTAACCCTACCCCAACCCTACCCGTACCCCTACCCCAACAGTACCCGTACCCCTACCCCTAACCCTACCCCTATCCCTACCCATTACACTACCCCTACCCCTACCCCTAACCCTAACCCTTACCCTAAACCAAACCCTACTCCTTACCCTAACCCTGTCCTAATCCTAACCCTAACCCTACCTGTACCCCTACACCTAAACCTAACCCTACACCTACCCCTAACCCAAACCCTAACCCTAACCCTAATCCCAACCCTAACCCTAACCCCCACCCTAACCCTAAACATAACCCTAACCCTGCCCCTAACCCTACCACTACCCTAACCCTAACCCTAACACTAACCCTAAGCCTACCCCTAACCCTAACCCTAACCCTAAACCTAATCCTAAACCTACCCCTAGCCATAACCCTAACCCTAATCCTAAAACTAAACAAAGCTACCACTACCCCTACCCCTACCCCTAACCCTACCCCTAGCCCTAATCCTAAACCTAAACCTAGCCCTAGCCCTAACCCCAACCGTAACCCTGCCCCTACCCCTACCCTTACCCCTACCCCTAAACCTAACCCTACCCGTACCCCTAACCCTTACCCTAACCCTAGCCCAAAACCTAACCCTAAGCCTAACCCTAGCCCTAGCCCTAATCCTAACCCCAAAACTAACCCTACACTTCACCCTAACCCTAACCCTACCCCTAACCGTAACCCTAACCCTAACCTAACCCTAACCCTACACCTAACCCTAACCCTAACCCTATACCTAACCCTAAACCTAACCCTAGCCCTAGACCTAACCCTAACCCCAACACTAACCCTACTCCTAACCCTAACCCTAACCCTATCCCTAACCGTAAACCTAACCCTCACCCTAACCCTATGCCTAACCCTAACCCTAACCCTATACCTAACCCTAAACCTAACCCAAACCCTACCCCTACACCTACCCCTAACCCTAACCCTAAACCTACCTCTAACCCTACCCCTAAACCAACCCCTAACCCTAACCCTAAACCTAACCTTAATCCTATCCCAAACCCTACCCCTACCCCTACCGCTAACCGTACCCTAACCCTAACCCTAAACCTACCCCTGCCCCTAATCCTCCCCCTACAACTAACCCTAACCATAAACCTAACCCTAACCCTACCATTGCCCCTAACCCTAACCCTAACCTTAACCCTAACACTAACCCTAGAACACCAACCCTAACCCTACCACTAGCCCTACCCCTACCCCTAACCCTAACGCTAACACTAAGCCTACCCCTAACCCTAACCCTGACCCTAACCATAAACCTAACCCTAAACCTACCCATAGCCCTAACCCTAAACCTAAACCTAAACCTAAACCTACCACTAACCCTACCCCTACCCCTACCGTAACCCTACCCCTACCCCTAGCCCTAATCCTAACCCTCAACCTAGCCCTAGGCCTAACCCTAACCCTAACCCTAACCCTGCCCCTACCCCTACTCTTACCCCTACCCGTAAACCTACCCCTACCCCTAACCCTAACCCTTACCCTAAACCTAGCCCTAAACCTAAACCTAAGCCTAACCCTAGCCCTAGCCCTAACCCTAACCCTAACACTAACCCTACACCTAACCCTAACCCTAACCCTAACCCTAACCCTACCCCTAACCGTAACCCTAACACTAACACTAACCCTACGCCTACCCCTAACCCTAACCCTACACCTAACCCTAAACCTAACCCAAAACTTAACCCTACCCCTACCCCAACCCCTAACCCTAACCATACCTCTAAACCTACCCCTAAACCTACCCCTAACCCTAACCCTATACCTAACCCTAAAACTAACCCAAACCCTAAACCTACCCCTACCCCTAACCCTAACCCTAAGCATACCTCTAAACCTACCCCTAAACCTACCCCTAACCCTAACCCTCACCCTAACCATAATTCTACCCCTAACCCTAACCCTACCCCTAAACCTAACACTAACCCTAAACCTATGTCTAACCCTAACCAAAACCCTAACCATACCCCTAAACGTAACTAACCCTAACCCTAACCCTACCCCTAACGGTAACACTAATCCTAAGCCTACCCCTAACTGTAACCCTAATCCTAACCCTACCCATAACGCAAACCCTACCCTAACCCTAACCATTCCCTAACCCTACCCATAACCCTACCTCTACCCCTAAACCTACACCTACCCTTACCCCTAACCCTACCACTATCTCTCCCCTAAACCTAACCATAACCCTATCCCTAACCCTATGGCTAACCCTAACACTACCCCTAAACCTACCTCTAACCCTAACCCTACCCCAACCCTACCCGTACCCCTACCCCAACCCTACCCGTACCCCTACCCCTAACCCTACCCCTATCCCTACTCCTTACCCTACCCCTAACCCTACCCCTAACCCTAAACCTAACCCGAACCCTACTCCTTACCCTAACCCTGCCCTAATCCTAACCCTAACCCTACCTGTACCCCTACACCTAAATCTAAGCCTACACCTACCCCTATCCCAAACCCTAAACCTAACCCTAATCCCAACCCTAACACTAACCCCCACCCTAACCCTAACCGTAACCCTAACCCTGCCCCTACCCCTACCCCTACCCCTAACCCTAACCCGAACTATATCCCTAACCCTAACCCTAACCCTGCGCCTACTCCTCCCCCTACCCCTCACCCAAACCCTAACCCTAACCCTACCATTACCCCTAACCCTAACCCTAACCCTAACCTTAACACTAACCCTAACCCTAACCCTAACCCTTCCCTTACACCTAAACTTAACTCTAAACCTAACCCTAACCCTAGCCCTAGGCCTAACGCTAACTCTAACCCTAACCCTCCTAAACCTAACGCTAACCCCCAACCCTAGTCCTAGCCCTAAACCTAACCCTAACCCTATTCTAAACCCTATCCCTAACCCTAACACTAACCCTACCTCTAAATCTACCCCTAACACTAACCCTAACCCTCACCCTACCACTACACCTAACCCTAACCCTTCCCCTAACCCTAACCCTAACCCTACCCATACCCCCACCCCTACCCCCTAACACTAACCCTCACCCTAATCCTACTCCTAACCCTAACCCTAACCCTACACCTAACCCTACCCTAACCCAAACCCTACCCCAAACCCTAACTATACCCCTAACCCTAACCAAACTCTAACCCTACCCCTACCCCTAAACCTAACCCTAACCCTAACCCTACCCCTACCCCTAATCCTCCCCCTACCCCTCACCCTACCCCTAACACTAACCCTACTCTTAACCCTACCCCTAACCCCAAACCTACCCCTAACCCTAACCCTACCCCTACCCGTAAACTTAACCCTAACCATAACCTTAAACCTACCCATAACTGTAACCCTAACCCTACTCTAACCCTAAGGCTAACCCTAACCTTAACCCTAACCCCTATCGTAACCCTACACCTAACTCTAACCCTAACCCTAACCCTAACCCTACCCCTAACCCTAACCCTAGCTCTACCCCTACCCATAAACCTAACCCTACCACTACACCTACCCCTAAATCTAACCCTAACCCTAAACCTAAGCCTACCCCTAACCCTAACCCTAATCCTAAACCTAACCCTAAACCTACCCCTAGCCCTAACCCTAACCCTAACCCTAAACCTAAACCTACCACTACCCCTACCCCTACCACTACCCGTAACCATACCCCTACCCCCTAGCCCTAATCCTATCCCTAAACCTAGCCCTAGCACTAACCCTAACCCTAACCCTGCCCCTACCCCTACCCCTTACCATACCCCTATCCCTATCCCTAACCCTACCCCTACCCCTAACCCTAACCCTAACCCTAACCCCTAACCCTAACCCCTAACCCTATCGTAACCCTACACCTAACTCTAACCTAACCCTAACCCTAACCCTACCCCTAACCCTAACCCTAGCTCTACCCCTACCCATAAACCTAACCCTACCACTACACCTACCCCTAAATCTAACCCTAACCCTAAACCTAAGCCTACCCCTAACCCTAACCCTAATCCTAAACCTAACCCTAAACCTACCCCTAGCCCTAACCCTAACCCTAACCCTAAACCTAAACCTACCACTACCCCTACCCCTACCACTACCCGTAACCATACCCCTACCCCTAGCCCTAATCCTAACCCTAAACCTAGCCCTAGCACTAACCCTAACCCTAACCCTGCCCCTACACCTACCCCTTACCATACCCCTATCCCTATCCCTAACCCTACCCCTAACCCTAACCCTAACCCTAACCCTAACCCTAACCCTAACCCTATCGTAACCCTACACCTAACTCTAACCCTAACCCTAACCCTAACCCTACCCCTAACCCTAACCCTAGCTCTACCCCTACCCATAAACCTAACCCTACCACTACACCTACCCCTAAATCTAACCCTAACCCTAAACCTAAGCCTACCCCTAACCCTAACCCTAATCCTAAACCTAACCCTAAACCTACCCCTAGCCCTAACCCTAACCCTAACCCTAAACCTAAACCTACCACTACCCCTACCCCTACCACTACCCGTAACCATACCCCTACCCCTAGCCCTAATCCTAACCCTAAACCTAGCCCTAGCACTAACCCTAACCCTAACCCTGCCCCTACCCCTACCCCTTACCATACCCCTATCCCTATCCCTAACCCTACCCCTAACCCTAACCCTACCCCTAACCCTAACCCTAATCCTAACCGTAATCCTACCCCTAACCCTAACCCCAACCCTAATCCTAACCATAGCCGTAGCCCTAACCCAAACCCTCACTCTAAACCTAACCCTAATCCTATCCCTAACACTACCCTTACACCTACACCTACCCCGACGCCTAAACCTAACCCTCACCCTACCCCTAACCCTATCCCTACACCTAACCATACCCCTAAACCTAACCCTACCCCTAACCCTAACTATATCCCTAACCCTAACCCTAACCCTGCGCCTACTCCTCCCCCTACCCCTCACCCAAACCCTAACCCCTAACCCTACCATTACCCCTAACCCTAACCCTAACCTTAACACTAACCCTAAAACCCTAATCCTAACCCTAACCCTAACCCTAACCTTAACCCTACCCTTACGTCTAAACTTCACTCTAAACCTAACCCTAACCCTAGCCCTAGGCCTAAGGCTAACTCTATCCCTAACCCTAGCCCTACACCTAAACCTAACGCTAACCCCAACCCTAGCCCTAGCCCTAAACCTAACCCTAACCCTATTCTAAACCCTATCCCTAACCCTAACACTAACCCTACCTCTAACTCTACCCCTAACACTAACCCTAACCCTCACCCTACCACTACCCCTAACCCTAACCCTTACCCCTAACCCTAAACCTCACCCTACCACTACCCCCACACCCCTACCCCTAACACTAACCCTCACCCTACTCCTAATCCTAATCCTAACCCTAACCCTACACCTAACCCTAACCCTAACCCTAACCCTACCCCAAACCCTAACTATACCCCTAACCCTAACCAAATTCTAACCCTACCCCTACCCCTAAACCTAACCCTAACCGTAACCCTACCCCTACACCTAATCCTCCCCCTACCCCTCACCCTACACCTAACACTAACCCTACTTTTAACCCTACCCCTAACCCCAAACCTACCCCTAACCCTAACCCTACCCCTACCCGTAAACTTAACCCTAACCATAACCTTAAACCTACGAATAACTGTAACCCTAACCCTACTCTAACCCTAAGGCTAACCCTAACCTTAACCCTAACCCTATCGTAACCCTACACCTAACCCTAACCCTAACCCTAACCCTACCCCTAACCCTAACCCTAGCTCTACCCCTACCCATAAACCTAACTCTACCACTACACCTACCCCTAAACCTAACCCTAACCCTAACCCTAAGCCTACCCCTAACCCTAACCCTAACCCTAAACCTAACCCTAAACCTACCCCTAGCCCTAACCCTAACCCTAACACTAAACCTAAACCTACCACTACCCCTAACCCTACCCCTACCCGTAACCCTACCCCTACACCTAGCCCTAATCCTAACCCTAAACCTAGCCCTAGTCCTAACCCTAACCCTAACCCTGCCCCTACCCATACCCTTACCCGTACCCGTAAACCTACCCCTATCCCTACCCCTAACCCTTACCCTAACCCTAGCCCTAAACCTAACCCTAAGCCTAACCCTAGCTCTAGCCCTAACCCTAACCCTAACACTAACCCTACACCTAACCCTAACCCTAACCCTAACACTACCCCTAACCGTAACCCTAACCCTAACACTAACCCTATGCCTACCCCTAACTCTAACCCTATACCTACCCTAAACCTAACCCAAACCCTACCCCTACACCTACCCCTAACCCTAACCATAACCCTACCTCTAACCCTACCCCTAAACCTAATCCTAACCCTAACCCTAACCCTAACCCTAACCTTAACCCTACCCCAAATCCTAACCCTACCCCTACCCCCAACCGTACCCTAACCCTAACCCTAACCCAACTCCTAACGCTAACCCTAACCCTAACGCTATCCCTAACGCTAACCCTACCCCTAACCCAAACCCAAACCCTAACTCTAACCCTACACCTAACCGTAACCCTACCCTAACCCTAACCCTACCCCTAACGCTATCCCTAACCCTAACCCTAACCCTACACGTATCCCTGACCCTAACCCTACCCCTAACCCTATCCCTAACCCTAACCCTAAACTTATCCCTAACACTACCCCTACCCCTAACACTAACCCTAACCCTAACCCTACCCCTAACCCTACCCCTAACCCTAACCATAACCCTACCCCTATCCGCACCGTAACCCTAAATCTAACCCTACCCCTAACGCTAACCCTAACCCTAACCCTAACCCAAACCATAACCCTACACCTAACCCTAACCCTATCCCTACCCCTAACCATACCCCTAACGCTAAACCTATCCCTAACCCCACCCCGAACCGTAATCCTAACCCTAACCCTACCCCTAACGTTAAACCTAACCCTAACCCTACCGCGACCGAAACCCTAACCCTACACCTAACCCTACCCCTAATGCTAACCCTAACAATAACCCTACCCCTAACCCTAAACCTACCCCTCACCCTAGCCCTAGCCCTAGCATTAACCCTAACCCTAACCCTAAACCTAGCCCTACCCCTAAACCTAACCCTAACACTATCCCTACCCCTAACCCTAAAACTAACCGTACCCCTACCCCTACCCCTAACCTTAACCCTACCCCTACCCCTAACCCTACCCCTACCCCCAACCGTACCCTAACCCTAACCCTAATCCAACTCCTAACACTAACCATAACCCTAACGCTACCCCTAACCTTAACCCTACCCCTAACCCAAACCCAAACCCTAACCCTAACCCTACCCCTAACCGTAACCCGACCCTAACTCTAACCCTACCCCTAACGCTAACCCTAACCGTAATAATAAACCTGACCATACCCCTAACCCTATCCCTAACTCTAACCCTACACCTAACCCTACACCTACCCCTACCCCTACCCCTAACCCTAACCCTAACCCTAACCCTACCCCTAAACCTAACCCTAACCCTAGCCCTAACCCTACCCCTACCACAACCCCTACCCCTAACCTTAACCCTAACCCTACCTCTAAACCTAAACCTACCCTCACCCTAACCCTAAACCTAACCCTAACCCTACCCCTAAACCTACCCGTAACCCTAACCCTAACCCTAACCCTAACCCTACCTCTAACCCTGCCCCTAACCATAAACCTAACCCTAAAACTAACCCTAACCCTAACCGGAACTCTACCACTAACCCTAACCCTAACCCTAACCCTACCCCAACCCCTAAACCTAACCGTAATCCTAACCCTAACCCTAACCCTAAAGCAAACCCTAACCCTACCCCTAACCCTAACCCTCACCCTAACCTTCACCCTACCCCTAACCCTACCCCTAAACCTAACCCTGTGGGGAGCCGGAGCGCCCGCCACTAAACAACTTCTTAGTTCTCCTTATCTGGTATGTGAATGCAGAGCGTTTGCTCTTTCCTCTGAGTCTGCGCGTGTGACGTCAGAGGCCTGACCAATCCCAAGCTTTAAAACGGCCCTGGCAATGGAGCGACCAATGCCAAAAAACCCCGGGTTCCTTGATTGTATGTAAGCAGCTGCATTTCCCTGCCCAAGCCCTTTTTCGCTTCCTGCTCCCCCTTCAATCGAAAGGCTCTCCGATAAAGTATGATTTGAGAAGAATCCTCGAGTGGTAGTCGTTCTTCCTCGCTGGTCGAGGAGCTCGCCGCAACTCGTGCTGAGACCCGGGACCTTGGGAAGACAGGACGACAAGCGAAAAGGCCGAGGAGGATTCAGAACTCGACATACGGAGAGGAGACGTCGGTAAGTATCAGCCTGATCAGCTGAGATCCCCAGATATGCTGTTTCTTTGGGTACAATTCTGGGTGCTTGCTGTTGTCCTTCCTTGCTTGCTGCTGGTGTGTTTTTATTGCATTTGTCTGCGTTGTGGCAACTCACAGATTGTTAAGAGAGCCAGTAGGACATTGACGAAGCACCAGGATAGTCTCTCCGAGGCAGAATCAAATGGGGAGGAAAAAGGTAGGCCAAAAAGAAAAGGGAAAGAAAATAAAAAAGGGAGACTTTATGTCAAAGAACAGAGGGTGGACGCACCCTTTCAAGATACCGTGCAGGAGGGAGATAAGGAGGACCAAGGCATAAGAACAATGGAGCCGCCCCCAGGGCAGTCTTACCCGGATCCGGGCAGGTTTCAACATTTACAAATAAGGGAGTCTAGAGATGAGGAGCTAAACCATTCAAATGAGGAGTTAAGCAACTCAGATGAGGAAGTGACTAATTCAGATGAGGAACAGGACCCGAAAGAGGGAAAAGGCTTGGAGGAGGCGGCTGCTAGGTATGAGGAGGGTAGGTATGGAGTTCAGCGACCTCTTCTGGCCAGAGTGTCTAAAGGAAATGAGCAAGAGAGACCCATGCCCTCTGCGCCCCCCGCCCTATCCTGTGGTGGCGGGAAAAAGTCATTTCATAAAAGAAAGCACGTGGTCCCGCCTGGCGGCTGCGTTCCATTTTTGACAACCCAGTTACCCAGGAGAGGACCTTAGAACCAGTCTCCTATAAACAGTTAAAGGATTTGATGGAGGCAGTACGTAATTATGGAGTTACGGCCAGTTACACCACTGCCTTGCTTAGAAGACTAACTGCTAATGCTATGACACCTAATGATTGGTATGAGGTCGCGCGGACATGCCTCAATTATGGACAGTTCCTTTACTTCAGGTCTATAGTTATGGACAGAGCTCAGGCTCAATATAGAGTAAATGTACAAGAAGGGCGGCCCGAGTGGACCGTGGACATGCTCCTAGGGCAAGGAGAATGGGCTGCCGATCAGACAAATTTCCCCTGGGATGTTTATAAACAAATAAATGAGGTTTTTTACAAGTCCTGGAGGGCAATCCCAAACAAAGGCCAGGTCACGGGCAGCCTCACCAAAGTTACTCAAGCTGTCACGGAGCCATTCTCCGATTTTGTGGCCCGTGTGCTCGAAACGGCGGAGCGCGTTTTTGAAAATCTTGAAGCCTTTATGCCAGTTGTCCAACAAATTATTTTTGAGCAATGTACAAAGGAATGTCAGAGAGCTATTATGCCGGTCAAGGAAAAGGGCCTGGAAGCATGGATAAAAGCCTGCAGGGAAATAGGGGGGCCATTAACTAATGCAGGTCTGGCTGCAGCTGTACTGTCAGCCACCCAAGCGGCCAAGGACTCTAAACGTAAACGATGCTTCAAATGTGGCCAACTTGGACACTTTAAACGCCAGTGTCCCAGAACTGCTCCCCAGGGACCTCAAGGAGTTCAAAAGATGCCAGGAACATGTCCTAGGTGCAAGAAGGGAAAACATTGGGCCAATGAATGCAAGTCAGTAAAAGATATTAATGGACAGCCCATTCCTTCTCTTAGTGCAGACCAGGAGCCCAAAAACGGGATAAGGGGCCCCCGTCCCCAGGGCCCACAAATTTATGGGGCACTTCAGACTCCGGCACCTGTTCCCAGCTTACAGCAGCCAGTCCGGCCAGAAGGGCAACCCCAGGCTCCGCAGGGCTGGACCTCTGTGCCTCCTCCGGATTGGTCTTAACTCCAGCCATGGGAGTACAAATATTGGATACTAATGTAACTGGACCATTAGAAAGAGGCATGGTGGGATTGGTGTTAGGGCGCTCCTCCTCCACCTTAAAAGGACTAATAATTTTCCCGGGCGTTATAGATTCTGACTATTCAGGAGTAATCAAGGTTTTGTGCCACTCCCCTTACGGAGTAATCTCTATAGCCCCGGGAGATAGGATTGCCCAGCTTTTAATTCTACCTTCAAAACATGAAAACCTTCCTTCACTACAAAAGGAAAGGGGAGCCACAGGCTTAGGCTCCACAGGGATTGATCTTGTGTGCCTGTCGATGGAACTGGACCAGAGACCCATGCTATCCCTTCTAATAGAGGGAAAGTCCTTTCTTGGCCTGGTAGATACCGGAGCCGATCGGAGCATTATTCAATCAAAGGCCTGGCCCAAGCAGTGGCCATTACAAAAATCTTCTCAAACTTTACAAGGACTTGGATATGCTAATGCTCCCTGTGTCAGTGCTAAAGAGTTAGTATGGATAACTGAAGAAGGCCAACAGGGAACAATCCAACCGTTTGTAATCGACGTCCCTGTTAATCTTTGGGGACGGGATGTGCAACAACAATTAAAACTTAAACTGACTAATAATTATTCAGAAGTTAGTCAAAACATCATGAAACAGCAGGGATATGTTCCAACTCAAGGGCTTGGCAGATGTCTTCAGGGACACCCAGAACCCGTTAAGCCTGCTCCAAAATTTAATAGGAAAGGATTGGGTTTTTCCTAGGGGCCACTGAAACAAAAGCTTCCATCAATAATGCGGTACCCATACCCTGGTTGACTCAGAAATCGGTGTGGGTCCCCCAGTGGCCCTTTCACAAGAAAAATTGGAAGCTGCAAAAAATTTAGTTGAGGAACAGTTAAAATTGGGACACGTTGAGCCCTCTGTATCTCCCTGGAACACACCCATTTTTGTTATTAAAAAGGCTTCTGGCAAGTGGAGATTGTTACATGACTTAAGGGCAGTAAACGCGCAAATGCAGGTCATGGGACCGTCCAGAGAGGACTTTCTCTACTTTCAGCGCTGCCCCGAGATTGGCCTGTGTTGATCTTAGACATTAAAGATTGCTTCTTCTCAATACCCCTTTGCCCTGAGGATAGAGAACGTTTTGCCTTTACGTTGCCCTCTGTTAATCATGAACAGCCAGATGTCCGGTATCAGTGGAAGGTCTTGCCTCAAGGCATGGCTAATAGCCCGACTATTTGTCAACTGTTTGTGGATTCGGCCCTGCTGTCAGTTAGACAGGAGTTTCCCCTGGTAAAAATCATTCATTATATGGATGATATCCTGCTAGCTGCTTCCTCTCTTGAGGTACTTCATAGAGCCTATCAACAGGTGGTTTCCCTACTTGAACAGAGAGGGCTTATTATTGCCCCTGATAAAGTACAACAATCCAAGGTGGTAAAATTCTTAGGTGCCATTGTTACTCCTGCCTTTATTCGACCTCAAAAAATTTCTATTTGAACTGCCCACCTAAAGGCACTCAATGATTTTCAACAACTGTTGGGAGACATCAACTGGATCCGGGGATATTTAAACATTCCTCGAGCAGAATTACTGCCTTTATTTTCCATTTTGGAAGGTAACCCGGATGTCACATCTACACGAAAACTTCCCCCACAGGCTTTTGCGGCCCTAAAAAAGATTGAAGAGGCAATAATTAAGGCTCAAGTGTGTCGTTATAATCCAGGTCAATTACTTACGTTGTGTATTTTAAAGACAAAGAATTATCCTACAGGGGTCTTTTGGCAGGACGGCCCTCTGTGGTGGCTTCATGGTAATTCTCTTGGAGCAAGAACTGTTCAATATTTTCCTGAGCTTGTTGCAACTCATGCCCTATTGGGCCTAAAGTATTGTTTGATGCATTTTGCTAAAATACCTGATAAATTAATTATTCCCTATACCAGGAATCAGGTGGAAACTTTGGCTGCCACTGTGGATATATGGGCAATTTTATTATGTGCCTTTCCCAATATTATTGATAACCATTATCCCAAGCATCCCCTGCTTGCCTTTGTAGAGAGAAATTTGGTTTATTTTCCTATTATTACCTCTAAGAAGCCTTTGGCTACAGCCTTGACTATTTATACTGATGGGTCAAAAACTGGCCAGGGTGCCTTTGTGGTGGAAGGTCAAAATCCAGTCGTGTTATATTTTCGACTGGATGTTCCCCAGGTCACGGAGTGCCTGGTGGTTCTAGAGGTGTTTAAAAGATTTGAAGAGCCCTTTAATCTTTTTCTGATTCACAATATGTTGTTAATGCTGTTAATTCTCTTGAAGTCGCCGCCTCAATTAGGCAGGCCAGCATGGTTTCTAACATATTATTACAGATTCAATCCCTTATTTTGGCAAGAAAGAATCCCTTTTATATAGGGCACATGAGAGCTCATACCTTGTTGCCAGGTCCCATGGCTAAGGCTAATGCCCAGGTAGATCAGGCAACTAGGGCCATGGTTTTGACAGCTATTGATTCTGTAGAATCAGCAAAAACTTTTCTTCAGTTATATCATGTACCTGCTAATACTCTTAGAATAAAATTTAATATAACCAGACATGAGGCACGAAATATTGTTAAAGCCTGTCAGTCTTGTGTGATTTTTCTCCCCTCTCCTAATGTGGGGATAAACCCTAGAGGCCTAAAACCAAATGCCCAATGGCAAATGGATGTTACTCATTTAGCGGAATTTGGAAAATTAAAATATTTACATGTCTCAGTGGATACCTATTCTGGTATAGTACATGCCACACCCTTGGCAGGAGAAAAGGTTTCCCATGTAAAAGTACATTGTTTAGAAGCCTGGGCGGCCTGGGGAAAACCCCTTCACTTAAAAACTGATAATGGCCCTGCCTATACTTCTCATGGTTTCCGCGCCTTTTGTGCGCAAATGCAAGTAGCCCATACAACAGGGTTACCATACAATCCGCAAGGACAAGGAATTGTGGAAAGAACCAACAAAAAATTAAAAGAAATACTTCAAAAACAGAAAGGGGGAATTGCGGAAGGAGCATCTCCCAGGGAAAGACTTTCCCTTGCACTTTTTACTTTAAATTTTTTAATTTTAAATAGTGATGATAAGTCAGCAGCAGATAGACATGCTGCCCAAAACCCAAAAATTATAACTGAGATGGTTAAATGGAAGGATGTTATTACAAATAATTGGTGCGGACCGGATCCCGTAGTAAGGAGATCCAGGGGATCTGTTTGTGTTTTTCCACAGGAGCAGGAAACACCGCTTTGGGTCCCATTGCGATTGACGCGAAAGGTGGAAGGAGAACCCGAGAAAGGCACTGACGATGAAGATCATTCTCATGTTGGTGGCAATACTAGCAGATCCAGTGATGGCCCAGGAGAGGATTTTGTGGGCGCGGATGAAGGCCTTTCCATTACCAATGCCCGTGACTAATGCTTCTAGGACAATGGACTGATCAGTTTGAAAATCTAACCACTCAATTAAGATCAGAAATTATGTTAGTTAATAGGACCAGGATCACAATAACAGCAGGACAAGTTTTAGACTGGGTAAAAAAAATTCCCTGTCGTTTGTTAAGGAGTGGGCTGAGCTGGGAGTGTTTGTTGCAGCCTGTTGTGGGCCCTGTATTTTTTGCCTCTGGTTGCTCTGTCGCATGAGATCTTGCAATAGAAGGGATAGAGTACTAATTGCTCATGCACTCACTGCCTTGGAGCAAGGACACTCTCCCCAAAATTTGGCTTGCAGCTTTAAAAACCAACTAAAAGTGCCCTGTACTGCCTTTGCACCCTCGAGACCTTAGTCTATTGCACGAGGAATAGGAGTACAGGCAGCCAAGAGTTGTGAAATGTTGGAAAAAGTACCACTCCTGACCCTAACAGGTTAGGGAGAGCATGTGCGTCAGCATATGGGTCTGCGCCCCTAGCCCATCTCCACAAAGGGGATAGAGGGCCTGAAAGGGAGGGATCCAGAGTTGATCGCCTGGGTCACTCCTCTAGAATGGGACCTCAAGTTTTACTTTGGAGGACAGCACCTCTACTCTCTTCACAACAGGTATGTTGACTTGCTGCAACAAAACAAGAAAGGGGGAGATGTGGGGAGCCGGAGCGGCCGCCACTAAACAACCTCTTAGTTCTCCTTATCTGGTATGTGAATGCAGAGCGTTTGCTCTTTCCTCTGAGTCTGCGCGTATGACGTCAGAGGCCTGACCAATCCCGAGCTTTAAAACGGCCCTGGCAATGGAGCGACCAATGCCAAAAAACCCCGGGTTCCTTGATTGTATGTAAGCAGCTGCATTTCCCTGCCCAAGCCCTTTTTCGCTTCCTGCTCCCCCTTCAATCGAAAGGCTCTCCGATAAAGTATGATTTGAGAAGAATCCTCGAGTGGTGGTCGTTCTTCCTGGCTGGTCGAGGAGCTCGCCGCATAACCCTAACCCTACCCCTACCCTAACATTAACACTAACCCTACCCCTACCCCTAACCCTAACCCTAGCCCTAGCCCTAACTCTACCCCTAACCCTCACCCTACCCCTAACCCTTACCCTACACCTACCCTAACCCTCACCCTAACCATAATTCTACCCCTAACCCTAACCCTACCCCTAAACCTAACCCTAACCTTAAACCTATGCCTAACCCTAACCCTAACCCTACCCCTAAACGTAACTAACCCTAACCCTAACCCTACCCCTAACGGTAACACTAATCCTAAGCCTACCCCTAACTGTAACCCTAACCCTAACCCTACCCATAACGCGAACCCTACCCTAACCTTAACCCATCCCTAACCCTACCCCTAACCCTACCTCTACCCCTACACCTACACCTACCCCTACCCCTAACCCTACCACTATCCATCCCCTAAACCTAACCCTAATCCTAATCCTAACCCTACGGCTAACCCTAACACTACCCCTAAACCTACCCCTAACCCTAACCCTACCCCAACCCTACCCGTACCCCTACCCCTAACCCTACCCCTATCCCTAACCCTAACCCTACCCCTATCCCTATCCCTATCCCTACCCCTAACCCTAACCCTACCCCTAACCCTACCCCTAAACCTAACCCTAATCCTACACCTAAACCTAACCCTAACCCTAATCCTAACCCTAGCCGTAGCCCTAACCCTAACCCTCACCCTAAACCTAAACCTAACCCTAATCCTATCCCTACCCCTAACCCTACACCTACTCCTACCCCTACGCCTAACCCTAACCCTCACCCTACCCCTAACCCTAACCCTAACCCTAACCCTACTCCTAACCCTAACTATATCCCTAACCCTAACCCTAACCCTGCACTTACACATCCCCCTACCCCTAACCCAAACCCTAACCCTAATCCTACCATTACCCCTAACGCTAACCCTAGCCTTAACACTAACCCTAACAATAAAACCCTAACCCAAACCCTAGCCCTAGCCCTAACGCTAACTCTAAACCTAACCCTAGCCCTAGCCCTAACCCTAACCCTAACCCTATTCTTAACCCTATCCCTAACCCTAACACTAACCCTACCTCTAACTCTACCCCTAACCCTAACCCTAACCCTCACCCTACCCCTACCCCTAACCCTAACCCTTACACCTAACCCTAACCCTCACCCTACCCCTACCCCTACCCCTAACACTAACCCTCACCCTACTCCTAACCATAACCCTACACCTAACCCTACCCCTAACCCTAACCCTAACCCTACCCCAAACCCTAACTATACCCCTAAGCCTAACCCTGACTCTAACCCTACCCCTACCCCTAACACTAAACCTCACCCTACTCCTAACCATAACCCTACACCTAACCCTACCCCTAACCCTAACCCTAACCCTACCCCAAACCCTAACTATAACCCTAACCCTAACCCTGACCCTAACCCTACCCCTACCCCTAACCCTAACCCTAACCCTACGCCTGCCCCTACTCCTCCCCCTACCCCTAACCCTACCCCTAACCCTAACCCTACTCTTAACCCTACCCCTAACCCCAACCCTACCCCTACCCCTAACCCTACCCCTACCCGTAACCCTAACCCTAACCATAACCTTAAACCTACCCCTAACTGTAACCGAACCCTATCCTAACCCTAAGGCTAACCCTAACCTTAACCCTAACCCTATCGTAACCCTACACCTAACCCTAACTCTAACCCTAACCCTAACCCTACCCCCTAACCCTAACCCGAAACCTAACCGTAACTGTAACCCTAACGCTAACCCTAACCCTAACCCTACCCCTAACCCTAACCCTACCGTTAACCCTAACTCTAACCCTAATCCAAACCATAACCTTAAAGCTACCCGTAACGCTAACCTTACCCCTACCCCTAAAGCTAACCCTAACCCTAACATTACCCCAAACCGTAACCCTAACCCTAACCTATCCTTACCCCTAACGCTAACCCTAACCCTAACCCTAACCCTACCCCTACCCCTACCCAAAACTCTAACCCTAACCCTACACAGTCCCTACCCCTAACCCTAAAACTAACCCCAACCCTACCCCTAAACCTAACCCTAACCCTAACCCTAACCACAACCTTACCGCTAACCCTAACCCTAATCCTAGCCCTAACCCTACCCCTACCACTCCCCCTACCTCTAACCCTAACCCTAACCCTACCTCTAAACCTAAACGTACCCCTAACCCTAACCCTAAACCTAACCCTAACCCTACCCCTAAACCTACCCCTAACCCTCCCTCTAACCCTACCCCTACCCCTAACCCAAAACGTAACCCTAAACCTAACCCTACCCCTAACCCAACCTAACCCTAACCCTAACCCTAACTCTACCCCTAAACCTAGCCCTAACCATAACCCTAACCCTAAGCCTAACCCTAACCCTTACCATAAACCTAACACTAACCCAAACCCTAACCCTAAGCCCTAACCCTAACCCGCACCCTAACCTTAACCCGACACCTAACCCTACCCCTAACCCTTACCCTAACCCTAACCCTAACCCTACCCCTACCCTAACATTAACCCTAAACCTAACCCTATTCCTAACATCAACCCTAACCCTATCCCTAACACTACTAGTAAAACTAACACTAACCCTAACCCTAGCCCTAACCCTAACTCTAGCCCTAGCCCTAACTCTACCCCTAACCCTCACCCTACCCCTAACCCTTACCCTACGCCTACCCCTAAACCTACCCCTAACCCTCCCCTAACCCTAACCCTACCCCTAACCCTAAGCCTACCGCTAACGCTAACCCTAACTGAACCCTAACCCGAACCGTAACCCTAACCCTAACCCCAACCGTACGCCTACCCCTAACGCTAACCCTACCCTAACCCTAACCCTTCCTTAACCCTACCCGTAACCCTATCTCTACCCTTACCCCTACCCCTACCCATACCCCTAGCCCTAACCCTACCCCTATCCCTACCCTAACCCTAACACTAACCCTAACACTTACCCTACCCCTAACCTAACCCTAACCCTAACCCTAACCCTAACCCTATCCCTACCCCTAACCCTAACCTCATCTTTAACCCTAATCCTAAATCTAACCCTAACTCTACCTCTAAACCTACCCCTAAACATAACCCTACCCCTACCCCTAACCCTAACCCTAACCCTAATCCTAACCCTAGCCCTAGCCTTAACCATAACCCTAACCCTCACCCTAACCCTAATCCTAACCCTAACACTACCCCTACCCCTACCCCTACCCCTACACCTAACCCTAACCCTCACCCTACCCCTACCCCTAAACTGAACCCTATCCCTAACCCTAAACCTAACCCTACCCCTAACCCTACCCCTACTCCTAACGCTACCCCTAACCCTAACTATACCCCTAAACCTAACCCTAACCGTAACCCCACCCCTACCCCTACCCCTAACACTAACACTTGTCCTAACACGACCCTTGCCCCAACTCCTCCCCCTACCCCTACCCCTAACCCTAACCCTAACCCTACCATTACCCCTAAACCTAACCATAACTTTACACTAACCCTAACCCTAAAACCCTAACACTAACCCTACCCCTACTCCTACCCCTATGCCTAAACCTAACCCTAACCCTAACCCTAACCCTAGCCCTATACCTAACCCTAACTCTAAACCTAACCCTAGCCCTAGACCTAACTCTAACCCTACCCCTAACCTTAGCCCTAACCCTACCCCTAACCCTAACCCTAACCCTACCCCTACCCCTAACCCTAACCCTAACCCTATCCTTAACACTATCCCTAACCCTAACACTAACCCTACCTGTAACTCTACCCGTAATCCTAACACTAAAGGTCACCCTACCCCTACCCCTAACACTAACCCTTACCCCTAACCCTAACCCTAACCCTACCCCTACCCCTACCCCTACGCCTAAACCTAACCCTAAACCTACCCCTAATGCTAACCTTAACCCTACCCCTACACATAACCCTAACCCTACACCTAACCCTACCCCTAACCCTAACCCTACCTCTACCCCTAACTATACTCCTAAACCTAACACTAAACCTATCCCTCCCCTACCCCTACTCCTAACCCTAACCGTAACCCTAACCCTACCCCTGCCCCTACTCCTCCGCCTACCTCTAACCCTAACCTTAACCCTAGCCCTAGCCCTAACGCTAACCCTGAACCTAACCTAACCCTTCCCCTAACCCTAACCCCAACCCTAACCATAACGCTACCCCTACGCCTACCCCTAACATAACCCTAAAACTAAACCTAAACCTAATCCTAGCTCTAACACTAACCCTAACCCTAACCCTAGCCCTAGCCCTACCCCTAACCCTAACCCTACACCTAACCTTAAACCTAACCCTAACCCTACCCCTAACCGTAACCCTAACCCTAACCCTACCCCTAACGCTAACCCTAAACCTAATCCTAATCCTAACCCTACTCCTACCCTAACCCTACCCCTACCCCTAACCCTAACCCTAACCCTAACCTTACACCTAACCCTATTCCTAACCCTAACCCTAAACCACCCCTAAACATAACCGTTACCCTAACCCTAACCCTACCCCTATCCCTCCCCCTAACCCTAACCCTAACCGTACCCCTAACGCTAACTTTAACCCTAACCCTAACCCAACCCCTAACCGTAACCCTAAACATAACCCTACACCTACCCCTAACGCTAACCCTAACCCTATCCCTACTCCTAACCCTAACTCTAACCCTAACCCTAACACTAACCCTTCCCCTAACCCTAACCCTAACCCTACACCTAACCTTAACATTAACCCGAACATTATTCCTAAACCTAACCCTAACCCTACCATTAACCCTACCCCTAAACCTACCCCTACCCCTAACCCTAATCCTAACCCTAACCCTACCCCTACCCCTACTGCAACCCCTATACCCTAACCCTATCCCTAACCCTTCCCCTAAGGCTAACTCTAACCCTACCCAACCCCTAACCCTAACCCTAACCCTACCCTGGCCCTAACCCTAACCCTAACACTAACACTAACACTAACCCTACCCCTAACCCTAAAACTAACCCTACCCCTAACCTTAACCCAAAAACTAACCCCACCCCTAACCCTAACCCTAACCCTAACCCTAACCCTAAACCTACCCCTAACCCTAACCTTAACCCAAAAACTAACCCCACCCCTAACCCTAACCCTACCACTAACCCTAGCCCTAGCCCTAACCCTAATCGTAACCCTAACCCTAACCCTACCCCTTACCCTAACCCTAACCCTAACCCTACCCCTAACCCTAATCCTAACCCTAACCCTATTCCTAATCATAACTCTAACCCTAACACTAACCCTAACTCTAAACTTAACCCTAATCCTAATCCTAACGCTAGCCCTAGCCCTAACTCTAACCCTAACCCTAACCTTAAACCTAACCCTAACCCTTACCCTACCCCTACACCTAACCCTACCGCTAACCCTAACCCTAACTCTACCCGTAACGCTACCCCTAACGCTAATTCTATCCCTAACCCTAACCCTACCCGTAACCCTAACCCTAACCCTAAACCTACCACTACCCCTAACCCTAACCCTGACCCTACCCCTAACCCTAACCCTAGCCCTAGCCCTAACTCTACCCCTAACCCAAACAATAACCCTAACCCTTACCCTGCCCCTACCCTTAACCCTACCCCTAACCGTACCCATAACCATACCCCTACCCCTACCCCTAAGCCTACCCCTACCCCTACCCCTAAACCTAACGCTAACCCTAACCCTAAACCTACCCCTACCCCTAACCCTAACCCTACCCCTGCCCCTACCACTACCCCTACCCCTAACCCTAACCCTAACCCTACCCCTAAACCTAACCCTACTCCTAACCCTAACCCTAACCCTAACCATGCCCCTAAACCTACCACAAACCCTAACCCTAACCCTAAACCTAACCCTACCCCTAACCCTACCAGTAACTGTAACCCTAACCCTAGCCCTACCCCTAACCGTAACCTAACCCTAGCCCTAACCCTAACCCTAACTCTACCTCTAACCCTAACCCTAACCCTAACCCTAACCCTAACTCTACTCTTACCCCTAACACTAACCCTAATCCTAACCCTAAACTTACCCCTAACCCAAACCCTACCCCTACCCCTAACCCAAACCCTAACCCTAACCTTAACCCTACACCTAACGCTAACCCTAACCCTTACTCTAACCTTAACCCTAACCCTACACCTGACCCTAACATTAACCCTAACCCTAACCCTATTCCTAACCCTAACCCTAACCCTAACACTAACACTAACCCTACCCCTAGAGCTAACCCTAACCCAAACCATAACCCTAACCCTAACTCTAACCCTAACCCTAACCCTACCTCTAAACTTGACTCTACCTCTAACTCTACCCCTAACCCTAACCCTAACCCTACCCCTACCCCTAACCCTAACCACTACCCCTACCCTACCCCTACCCCTAACCCTAATCCTAGCCCTAACCTTAACCCTAACCCTAACACTAACCCTACCTCTAACCCTACCCCTACCCCTAAAAGTAACCTAACCCTAACCGTAACCGTAACCCTAACCCTAACCCTAAACCTAACCCTACCTCTAACTCTACCCCTAACCCTAACCCTAACACTACCCCTACCCCTAACCCTAACACCTACACCGACCCTACCCCTAACCCTAACCTAACCCTAGCCCTAATCCTAACCCTAAATCTAACCCTATAACTCTAACCCTAGTCCTAATCTAACACTAACCCTAACCGTAACCGTATCTCTAGCCCTAACCCTAACCCTAACCCTAACCCAAGCCCTAGCCCTAACCCTAACCCTACCACTAAACCTACCGCTAATCCTAACCCTAACCCTAGCCATAGCCCTAACCCTAACCCTAACCCTAACCCCTAACCCTAAAATTAACCTTACCCCTAACCCTAACCCTAACCCTAACCCTAACCCTAGAAACCTAACCCTAATCCTAACCATAACCCTAACCCTAACTATATCCCTAACCCTAACCGTACCCCTAACCCTAACCCTAACCCTAAACCTAGCCGTACACCTACCCCTAACCCTAACCCAACCCTATCCCTACCCATAAACCTAACCCTACCCCTAACCGTAACCCTAACCCTAGCCCTAACCCTACCCCTAAAGCTAACCCTAACCCTATCCCTACCCCTAATCCTAACTCTAACTCTAACCCTACCGCTAACCCTTACCCTAATCCTAACCCTAACCTTACACCTAACCCTAACATTAACACTAAACATAAACCTAATTCTAACCCTAACCCTAAACCTAAACCAAACCCTATCCCTAACCCTAACCCTAAACCTAACCTTAACCCTACCCCTAACCCTACCCCTAACCCTACCCCTAACCATTACCTTAACCCTAACCCTAACCCTACTCCTAACCCTAACATTAGCCCTAACTCTAAACCTATTCCTAACCCTAACCCTAACCGTAACCCTACTCCTAACCCTAACCCTAACCCTAGCCCTAGATCTAACCCTAACCCTAACCCTAACCCTAACCCTATACCTTACCCTACCCCTACGCCTAACCCTACACCTAACCCTACCCCTAACACTAACCCTAACCATACCCCTACCCCTACCCCTAACCCTAACCCTAACCCTACCCCCAACCCTAACCCTAACCCTAACTCTAACACTACCTCTAACCATAACCTTAATCCTAACCCTAACCCTACCCCTAACGCTAACCCTAACCCTAACCCTAACCCTAACCCTACCCCTAACCGTAACCCTAACCCTAACCGTAACCCTACCCCTAATAGTAACCCTAACCCAAACCGTACCCCTATCCCTAACCCTAACCCAAACCCTAATCATAACCCTAAACCTACCCCTGCCCCTACCCCTACCCCACCCCTAACCTAACCCTTACCCTAACCCTAAACTTACCCCTAACCCTCACCCTAACCCTACACCTAACCCTACCTCTAACCCTACCCAAACCCTAACCCTACCCCTAACCCTAACCCTACCCCTAACAGTAAACCTACTTCTAACTCAACCCCTACCCCTAACCCTAACACTACCTCTACCCCTAACCCTAATCCCTACACCTACCCTACCCGTAACCCTAACCTAATCCTAGCCCTAACCCTAACCCTAACCCTAACCCTACAACTCTAACCCTAATCCTAATCTAACCCTAACACTAACCATAACCGTAGCTCTAGCCCTAACCCTAACCCTAACCCTAACCCAAGCCCTAGCCCTAACCCTAACCCTAACCCTAAACCTACAGCTAATCCTAACCCTAACCCTAGCCCTAGCCCTAGCCCTAACCCTAACCCTAACCCTACCCTAGACATAAACCTAACCTTAACCCCTAACCCTAAAACTAACCCTAGCCCTAACCCTAAACCTAATCCTAACCCTACACCTAAACCTAACAGTACCCCTAACCCTAACTCTATCACTAAACCTACCCCTACCCCTAACCATAAAACTAATCCTAACCCTATCCCTAACCCTAACCTAACCCAAACCCTACCTCTACCCCTAACCCTAACCCTAACCCTAACTTTAATGCTAACCCTAACCATACCCTAACCCTACCCCTAACCCTTACCCTAACCCTAACCCTACATCTAACCCTAACATTCGCCCTAACCCTAAACCTATTCCTAAACCTACCCCTACCCCTAACGATAACCCTAACCCTACCACTAACCATAACCCTAACCTTATCCCTAACCCTACCCCTAGCTTTAACCGTAATCCTAACCCTAAACCTAACACTAACCCTAACCGTAACCCTAACCTTAACCCTAACCCTACCCCTAGCTCTAACCCTAACCCTATCCCTACCCCTATACCTAACTCTAACCCTAACCCTACCCCTAACCCTAACCCTAACCCTGCCCCTAACCGTAACCCTAACCCTAACCCTACTCCTACCCCTAAACCTAACCCTAACCGTAAACCTAACCCTACCCGTAACCCTAACCCTAACCATACCCCTAAACCTATCCCGAACCCTACCCCTAACCCTACCCCTAAACCTAACCCTACCCCTAACCCTAACTCTACCCCAACCCTAAACCTAACACTAACCATACCCCTATCCTTACCCCTCACCCTAACCCGAACCCTAACCCTGACCCTAAACCTACCCCTGCCCCTCCCCCTACCCCTACCCCTAACCCTAATCCTACCCTACCATTACCCCTAACCCTAAAACTAACCCTAACGCTAAAACCCTAACCCTAACCCTAACCCTAACACTAACATTACCCCTAACCCTAAAAATAACCCTAACACTAACCCTACCCCTAACCCCAATAATAACTCTAACACTAACTCCACCCCTAACCGTAACCGTACCCCTAACCCTAACCCTACCCCTACCACTACCACTAACCCCAAACCTAACCCTAACCCTAACCCTAAACCTAACCCTTCCCCTAACTCTACCCCTAAACCTAACCCTAGCCCTAGCCCTAACTCTAACCCTAACCCTAACTCTAACTCTCACCATTACCCTACCCCTACATGTAACACTAACCCTAACCCTACCCCTAATCCTAACCCTAACTCTAACCTTAACTCTAACCCTAACCCGAACCCTAATCTTACCCCTAACCCTAACCCTAACCCTAACCCTACCACTAACGTTAACCCTAACCCAAACCCTACCCCAAACCATAACCCTAACCCTAACCCTAACACTACCCCTAACGCTAAACCAAACCCTAATCCTACCCTGAACTGTAACCCTAACTCTAACCCTAACCCTACCCCTAACGCTAACCCTACCCTAACCCTACAGCTATCCCAAACCCTAACCGTAACCCTACCCCTAAACCTAACCCTAACACTACCACTAACGCTAACCCTACCCTAACCCTAACCCTACCCCTTACCCAAACCCTAACCCTACCCCTAACCCTAACCCTAACCCTAGCCCTAGCCCTAAGCAAAACCCTAACCCAAACCCCAATAATAACCCTAACCCTAACCCTAAATCTACCCCTACCCCTACCCCTACGCCTAACCCTAAACCTAACCCTAACCCTAACCCTAACCGTACCCCTACCCGTAACTCTAACCCTAACTCTAACCCTACCCCTAAACCTAACCCTACCCCTATCCCTAACCCTACCCCTAACCCTAACACTAAACTTTCCCCTACCTCTACCCCTACCCCTAACCCTAACCCTAAACCTATCGTACCATTACCCATAACCCTAATCCTATCCCTAACCATAAACACTAACCTAACCCTAACACTAACACTAATCCTAACACTACTCCTACCCATACCACTACCTCTAACACTAACCCTAACCCTTAAACCGTAACCCTAACCCTAACCCTAAACCTAAGCCTAACCCTACCCCTACCCATAACCCTAAACCTAACCCTAACCCTAAACCTAACCTTATCGAAAATCTACCCCTACCGTTAACCCTAACGCTAACCTGACCCTAACCCTACCCCTAACCCTAACCCGAACCCTAACCCTAACTCTACCTCTAACCCTGACCCTAACGCTACCCCTACCCCTACCCCTAATCTAACACTAACCCTAACCCTAACCCTACCCCTACCCCTAACCCTAGCCCTACTCCTAACCCTAACCCTAACCCTACCCCTAAACCTAACACTAACCCTATCCTGAACCCTAACCCTGACCCTAACCCTAACCCTACCCCTTACCCTAACCCTAACCCTAACCCTACACCTAACCCTAACCCTAACCTTAACCCTATTCCTTACCATAACTCTAACCCTAACACTACCACTAACTCTAACCTTAACCCTAATCCTAATCCTAAACCTAGCCCTAGCCCTAACTCTAACCCTAACCCTAACCTTAAACCTAACCCTAACGCTTAGCCTACCCCTACCCCTAACCCTACCGCTAACCCTAACCCTAACTCTACCCGTAACGCTACCCCTAACGCTAATTCTATCCCTAACCCTAACCCTACCCGTAACCCTAACCCTAAACCTAAACCTACCCCTAACCCTAAACCTAACCCTGACCCTACCCCTAACCCTAACCCTAGCCCTAGCCCTAACTCTACCCCTAACCCAAACAATAACCCTAACCCTTACCCTGCCCCTACCCCTAACCCTACCCCTAACCCTAAGACTACCTCTACCCCTACCCCTAAACCTAACCCTAACCCTAAACCTACCCCTAACCCTAACCCTAACCCTACCCCTACCCCTACCACTACCCCTACCCCTAACCCTAACCCTACCCCTAAACCTAACCCTACACCTAACCCTAACTGTAACCCTAACCATGCCCCTAAACCTACCACAAACCCTAACCCTAACCCTAACCCTGCCCCTAACACTACCCCTAACTGTAACCCTAACCAAAGCCCTACCCCGAACCCTAACCTAACCCTATCCCTAGCCCTAACCCTAACTCAAACTCTACGTCTAACCCTAACCCTAACCCTATTCCTAACCCTACTCCTACCCCTATCACTAACCCTAATCCTAACCGTAAACTTACCCCTAACCCAAACCCTACCCCTACCCCTAACCCAAACCCTATCCCTTACCTTAACCCTACCCATAACCCTACCCCTAACCCTAACCCTAACCCTTACGCTAACCCTAACCCTAACCCTACCCCTACCCCTAACCCTAACATTAACCCTAACCCTAACCCTAACACTAACACTAACACTACCCCTAACCCTAACACTAATCCTACCCCTAACCCTACCCCTACCAACCCCTAACCCTAACCCTACCCTAAACTTACCCCTAAACTTAACCCTATCCCTAACCCTACTCTTAACCGCAACCCTAACCCTAACCCTACCCCTAATGCTAACACTAACCCTAACCCTACCCTGAACCATAACTGTAACCCTAACCCTACCACTTCCCGAACCACTTCCCCTACCCCTACTCCTAACCCAAACCATACCATTACCACTAACATTAACCCTAACCCTAACCCTTAAACCCTAACCCTAACCCTAACCGTAATCCAAACCCTAGCCCTTCCCTTAACGCAACCCCTAACCCTAAGCCTAACCCTAACCGTAACCCTACCCTTTACCCTAAACTTAACCCTAACCCTAACCCTAACCGTAACCCTAACCATAACCATAACCCTACCCCTACCGCTAACCCTAACCCTACCCCTAACCCTCACTCTACACATAACCCTAACACTAATACTAAACCCTACCCCTATCCGCACCCCTAACCCTAACCCTAAACCTAACCCTGCCCCTACCCCTACCCCTATCCCTACCACTAACCCTAACCCTAACCCTAACCCTACCCTACTCCTACCCCTAACCCTATCTCAATCCCTACACCTAACCCTAACCCTAACCCTAGCCCTAGTCATAAACATAACCCTAACCCTAGCCTTAGCCCTACCCCTAGCCCTAACCCTAACAATAAACTTAGCCTTACCCCTAACCCTAACACTAACACTAACGCTAACTCAAGCCTTTGCTCTAACCCTAGCCCTACCCTAGTCCTAAACCTAAAACTAATCCTAACCCGAACCTTAACCCTAACCCTATCCCTACCCCTAAACCTAACCCTAACCCTAACCCTAACACTACCACTAACCATAACCCTAACCCTACCCCAAACCCTAACCCTAACCCAAACCTACCCCTAACCGTAACCCTAACCCTAACCCTAACCCTACTCCTCACGCTAACCCTAAGCCAAACCATACCCTGAACCATAACCCTAACCCTAACACTAACCCTACCCCTAACGCTACCCCTAACCCTAACCCTAACCCTAACCCTACCCCTAACCCTAACCCTACCCCTATTCCTAACCCTAACCCTAACTCTACCGTTAATCCTAACCCTAACCCTAATCCTAACGCTAACCCTAGCCCTAACGCTAAGCCTAAGCCTAACTCACGCCCTAGCCCTAACCCTAACCCTGCCCCTAAACCTACCCCTAACCCTAACCCTAAGCCTAACCCTAACCCAAGCCCTAACCCTAACCCTAACCCTACCCCTACCCTAGCCCTAACCCTAACACTAACCCTACCCCTAACCCTAACCCCAATGCTAACCCTAACCCTAAGGCTACCCCTACCCCTATTCCTACACCTACTCCTACACCTAACCCTAACCCTACCCCTAACGATAACCCTAACCCTACCACTAACCGTAACCCTAATCTTAACCCTAACCCTACCCCTAGCTTCAACCCTAACCCTAACCCTAACCCTAACCCTAACCGTAACCCTAACCTTAACCCTAACCCTACCCCTAGCTCTAACCCTAACCCTATCCCTATCCCTAACCCTAACCCTAACTCTAATCCTTACCCTACCCCTAACCGTAACCCTAACCCTAAACCTACTCCTACCCCTAACCCCAACCCTAACCCTAACCGTAAACCTAACCCTACCCGTAACCCTAACCCTAAACATACCCCTAAACCTATACCGAACCCTACCCCTAACCCTACCCCTAAACCTAAGCCTACCCCTAACCCTAACTCTACCCGTAACCCTAAACCAAACACTAACCGTACCCCTATCCCTACCCCTCACTCTAACCCGAACACTAACCCTAACCCTAAACCTACCCCTGCCCCTACCCCTACCCCTACCCCAACCCTAATCCTACCCTACCATTACCCCTAACCCTAAAACTAACCCTAACGCTAAAACCCTAACCCTAACCCTAACCCTAACACTACCATTACCCCTAACCCTAAACATAACCCTAACACTAACCCTACCCCTAACCCCAATACTAACTCTAACCCTAACCCCACCCCTAACTGTAACCCTAACCCTAACCCTACCCCTACCCCTACCACTAACACTAACCCTAAACCTAACCCTACCCCTAACACTAAACTTAACCCTAAACCTAACCCTAACCCTCACCTTAACCCCAACCGTAAACCTAACCCTAACCCTAGCCCTAGCCCTAATCCCAAACCTAACCCTAGCTTTAGACCTAGACCTAGCCCTAACCCTATCCCTAACCATAGCCTTCTCCTTAACCCTAACCCTAACCAGCGCCCTAGCCCTAACCCTAAACCTAACCCAAACCCTACTCCTACCCCTGACCCTAACCCTAATCCTAACTTTAACCCTACCCCTAACTCTATCCCTACTCCTACCCCTACCCCTAACCCTAACCCAACCCTACACCTAACCCTACCCCTACCCCTATCCCTACCCCTATCCCTACCCCTAACCCTAACCCTAACCCTAACCCTACCCCTACACCTAACCCGAGCCATAGCCTAACACTAACCCTAACCCTAAGCCGAACCCTAATCTTAACCCAAACCCTAACCCTACCCCTACACCTACCCCTACCCCTACGCCTAACCCTAACCCTAATCCTAAACCTAAACCTAACCATATCACTAACCCTAACCCTAACCCTAACCCTAACCTAGCCCTAACCCTAACCCTACCCCTAACCCTACCCCTAAACCTAACAGTACCCCTAAACCTCACTCTAACCCTAACCCTAACCCTAACAGTAAACCTATGCCTACCCCTAACCCTAACACTAACCTTAACCCTAAGCCAAACCCTACACCTACCCCTGACCTTAACCCTAACCCTAACCTTAACCCTACCCCTCATCCAACCACTACCCCTACCCCCAACCCTACCCCTAACCCTAACTCAAACCCTAACCCTACCGCTACCCCTGACCCTAACCCTAACCCTACCCCTCATCCTACCCCTACCCCTACCCCAACCCTACCACTACCCCTAAACCTAACCCTACGTTTACCCCTAACCCTAACCCTAACTCTAACCGTAGCCCTAGACTAAACCTAACCCTAACCCTAACCCTAACCATACCATTACCCCTAACCCTAACACTAACCCTAACCCTAAAACCCTAACCCTAACCCTAACCCTAATCCACGCCTACCCCTACACTTATCCCTACCTCTAACCCAGCCCTAACCGTAACCCTTTCCCTCCCCCTAACCCTACCCCTAAAACTTCCCCTAAACAACCCTAACCATAACCCTAACTCTAACCTTACCACTAACCGAAACCGTAACTGTAACCCTAACACTAACCCTAACCCTACCCCTGCCCAAAACTTGACCCTAAACTTAACCCTAACCCTAACCCTACCCCTAACCCTAACCCTAAACCTAACCCGAACCCTACCCCTAACCCTAAACCTAGCCCTAGCCCTAACTCTACGCCTAACCCAAACAACCCTAACCCTTACCCTGCCCCTATCCCTAACCCTACACCTAACCGTACCCCTAACCCTACCCCTACCCCTACCCCTGAGCCTACCCCTACCCCTAACCCTAAATCTAACCCTAATGCTAACCCTAAACCTACCTCTAACTCTAACCCTAACCCTACCCCTACCCTACCACTACCCATACCCCTAACCGTAAACCTAACCCTACCCCTAAACCTAAACCTACACCTAACCCTAACCCTAACCCTAACCATGCCCCTAAACCTATCACAAACCCTAACCCTAACCCTAACCCTAACCCTACCCCTAAACCTACCCCTAACTGTAACCCTAACCCTAGCCCTACCCGTAACCCTAACCTAACCCTATCCCTACCCCTAACCCTAACCCTAACTCTACCTCTAACCCTAACCCTAACCCTAACCCTACTCCTACCCCTATCACTAACCCTAATCCTAACCGTAAACTTACCCCTAACCCAATCCCTAACCCTACCCCTAACCCAAACCCTAACCCTAACCTTAACCCTACCCATAATCCTACCCCTAACCCTAACCCTAACCCTTACGCTAACCCTACCCATAACCCTACCCCTAACCCTAACCCTAACCCTTACGCTAACCCTAACCCTAACCCTACCCCTCA
>NW_028327413.1:0-50645 GCF_031878675.1 Megascapheus bottae | reverse complement strand
TAACACCTTCATTCTTACTTCACAAACATCCATTCTGTGACTTCACACACCTACTTTCTGTGACTTCACACACCTTCATTCTGACTTCACACACCTCCATTCTCTGACTTCACACACCTCAATTCTGTGACTTGACACACCTCCATTCTGACTTCACACACCTCCAACTATGACTTCACACACCTCCATTCTATGACTTCACACACCTCCATTCTGTGACTTCACACACTTCCATTCTATGACTTCACACACCTCCATTCTGTGGCTTCACACACCTCCATTCTGTGACTTCACACACCTCCATTCTGTGACTTCACACACCTCGATCCTATGACTTCACACACCTCCATTCTATGAATTCACACACCACCATTCTGTGACTTCACACACCACCTTTTTGACTTCACACACCTCCGTTCTGTGACTTCACACACCTCCATTCTGTGACTTCACACACCTCCGTTTTGATTTCACACACTTCCAATCTGTGACTTCACACACCTCCATTCTGTGACTTCACACACCTCTATTGTTTCACTTCACACACCTCCATTCTATGAGTTCACACACCTCCAATTTGACTTCACACACCTCCATTCTATGACTTCACACACCTTCATTCTTACTTCAGAAACATCCATTCTCTGACTTCACACACCTCCATTCTATGACTTCACAAACCTCCATTCTGTGACTTCACACACCTCCATTCTGAGTTCACACACCTCCTTTCTATGACTTCACACACTTCCATTCTGTGACTTCACACTCCTCCATTCTGTGGCTTCACACACCTACATTCTGAGTTCACACACCTCCATTCTGTGACTTCACACACCTCCATTCTGTGACTTCACACACCTCCACTCTGTGACTTCACATACCTCGATCCTATGACTTCACACACCTCCATTCTATGACTTCACACACCTCAATTCTATGACTTCACACACCTCCATTCTATGACTTCACACACCTCCATTCTGTGACTTCACACACCTCCACTCTATGACTTCAAACACCTTCATTCTTACTTCACAAACATCCAATCTATGACTTCACACACCTCCAATCTGAGACTTCACAAACCTTCATTCTGACTTCACACACCTCCATTCTGTGACTTCACACACCTCAATTCTGTGACTTCACACACCTTCATTTTGACTTCACACACCTCCATTCTATGACTTCACACACTTCCATTCTGACTTCACACCCCTCCATTCTGTCTTCACACACCTCCATTCTGAATTCACACAGCTCCATTCTGTGACTTCACACACCTCCATTCTGTGACTTCACACACTTCCATTCTGACTTCACACCCCTCCATTCTGTCTTCACACACCTCCATTCTGACTTCACACAGCTCCATTCTATGAATTCACACACCTCCATTCTGTGACTTCACACACCACCTTTTTGACTTCACACACATCTATTCTGTGACTTCAAACACCTCCATTCTGTGACTTCACACACCTCCGTTTTGACTTCACACACTTCCAATCTGTGACTTCACACACCTCCATTCTGTGACTTCACACACCTCTCTTGTTTCACTTTACACACCTCCATTCTTTGACTTCACACACCTCCATTCCATGACTTCACAAACCTCCATTTCATGAGTTCACACACCTCCAATCTATGAGTTCACACACCTCCAATTTGACTTCACACACCTCCATTCTGTGACTTCACAAACCTCCATTCTGTGACTTCACACACCTCCTTTCTATGACTTCACACACTTCCATTCTATGACTTCACACACCTCCATTCTGTGGCTTCACACACCTACATTCTGAGTTCACACACCTCCATTCTGTGACTTCACACACCTCCATTCTGTGACTTCACACACCTCCATTCTGTGACTTCACACACCTCGATCCTATGACTTCACACACCTCCATTCTATGACTTCACACACCTCCATTCTATGAGTTCACACACCTCCAATTTGACTTCACACACCTCCATTCTATGACTTCACACACCTTCATTCTTACTTCAGAAACATCCATTCTCTGACTTCACACACCTCCATTCTATGACTTCACAAACCTCCATTCTGTGACTTCACACACCTCCATTCTGAGTTCACACACCTCCTTTCTATGACTTCACACACTTCCATTCTATGACTTCACACACCTCCATTCTGTGGCTTCACTCACCTACATTCTGAGTTCACATACCTCCATTCTGTGACTTCACACACCTTCATTCTGACTTCACACACCTCCATTCTGTGACTTCACACACCTCAATTCTGTGACTTCACACACCTCCATTCTGACTTCACACACCTCCATTCTATGACTTCACACACCTCCATTCTGTGATTTCACACACCTCCATTTTGTGACTTCACACACCTCCATTCTATGACTTCACACACCTCCATTGTGACTTCACACGCCTCCATTCTATGAGTTCACACACCTCCATTCTGACGTCACACACCTCCATTCTATGACTTCACACACCTCCGTTCTGACTTCACACAGCTCCATTCTGTGACTTCACAAAACTCCATTCTGCGATTTCACACACCTCCATACTATGACTTCACACACCTCCATCTATGACTTCACACACCTCCATTCTGAGTTCACACACTTCCATTCTGTGACTTCACACACCTCCATTCTGACTTCACACACCTTCATTTTATGACTTCACAAACCTCCATTCTGTGACTTCTGACACCTCAATTCTATGACTTCACACACTTCCATTGTGACGTCACACAACTCCATTCTATGAGTTCACACATCTCCATTCTATGATTTCACAAACCACCATTCTATGACTTCACACACCTCCATTCTGACTTCACACACCTTCATTTTATGACATCACAGACCTCGAATCTGTGACTTCACTCACCTCCACTCTATGACTTCACACTCCTCCATTCTATGACTTCCCACACCTCCTTTCTATGACTTCACCCACCTCAGTCTATGACTTCACACACCTCCATTCTGACTTCACACACCTCCATTCTGTGACTTCACACACCTCCATTCTATGACTTCACACACCTCAATTCTATGACTTCACACACCTCCATTCAATGACTTCACACACCTCCATTCTGTGACTTCACACACCTCCGGTTTGACTTCACACACTTCCAATCTGTGACTTCACACACCTCCATTCTGTGACTTCACACACCTTTATTTTTTCACTTCACACACCTCATTCTATGAGTTTACACACCTCCAATTTGACTTCACACACCTCCATTCTATGACTTCACACACCTTCATTCTTACTTCAGAAACATCCATTCTCTGACTTCACACACCTCCATTCTGAGTTCACACACCTCCTTTCTATGACTTCACACACTTCCATTCAGTGACTTCACAAACCTCTATTCTGTGGCTTCACACACCTACATTCTGAGTTCACACACCTCCATTCTGTGACTTCACACACCTCAATTCTGTGACTTCACACACCTCCCCTCTCTGACTTCACACACCTCGATCCTATGACTTCACACACCTCCATTCTATGACTTCACACACCTCAATTCTATGACTTCACACACCTCCATTCTATGACTTCACACACCTCCATTCTGTGACTTCACACACCTCCACTCTATGACTTCAAACACCTTCATTCTTACTTCACAAACATCCAATCTGTGCCTTCACACACCTCCATTCTAAGACTTCACAAACTTTCATTCTGACTTCACACACCTCCATTCTGTGACTTCACACACCTCAATTCTGTGACTTCACACACCTCCATTCTGACTTCACACGCCTCCATTCTATGACTTCACACACCTCCATTCTGTGATTTCACACACCTCCATTTTGTGACTTCACACACCTCCATTCTCTGACTTCACACACCTCAATTCTGTGACTTGACACACCTCCATTCTGACTTCACACATGTCCATTCTATGATTTCACACACCTCCATTCTGTGACTTCACACACCTCCATTCTGTGACTTCACACACTTCCATTCTGACTTCACACCCCTCCATTCTGACTTCACACACCTCCATTCTGACTTCACACAGCTCCATTCTATGAATTCACACACCTCCATTCTGTGACTTTACACACCACCTTTTTGACTTCACACACCTCTATTCTGTGACTTCACACACCTCCATTCTGTGACTTCACACACCTCCGTTTTGACTTCACACACTTCCAATCTGTGACTTCACTAACCTCCATTCTGTGACTTCACACACCTCTATTGTTTCACTTCACACACCTCCATTCTTTGCCTTCACACACCTCCATTCCATGACTTCACAAACCTCCATTCCATGAGTTCACACACCTCCATTCTATGAGTTCACACACCTCCAATTTGACTTCACACACCTCCATTCTATGACTTCACACACCTTAATTCTTACTTCAGAAACATCCATTCTCTGACTTCACACACCTCCATTCTATGACTTCACAAACCTCCATTCTGTGACTTCACAAACCTCCATTTTGTGACTTCACACACCTCCATTCTATGACTTCACAAACCTCCATTCTGTGACTTCACAAACCTCCATTTTGTGACTTCACACACCTCCTTTCTATGACTTCACACACTTCCATTCTGTGACTTCACACACCTCCATTCTGTGGCTTCACACACCTACATTCTGAGTTCACACACCTCCATTCTGTGACTTCACACACCTGCATTCTGTGACTTCACACACCTCCATTCTGTGACTTCACACACCTCCATTCTGTGACTTCACACACCTTGATACTATGACTTCACACACCTCCATTCTATGACTTCACACACCTCAATTCTATGACTTCACACACCTCCATTCTATAACTTCACACACCTCCATTCTGTGACTTCACACACCTCCACTCTATGATTTCAAACACCTTCATTCTTACTTCACAAACATCCATTCTGTGACTTCACACACCTCCATTCTGTGAATTCACACACCTTCATTCTGACTTCATACACCTACATTCTGTGACTTCACACACCTCAATTCTGTGACTTCACACACCTCCATTCTGACTTCACACGCCTCCATTCTATGACTTCACACACCTCCATTCTGTGACTTCACACACCTCCATTCTATGACTTCACACACCTCCATTCTATGACTTCACACACCTCCATTCTGTGACTTCACACACCTCCATTCTATGAATTCAAACACCTTCATTCTTACTTCACAAACATCCATTCTGTGACTTCACACACATACTTTCTGTGACTTCACACACCTTCATTCTGACTTCACACACCTCAATTCTCTGACTTCACACACCTCAATTCTGTGACTTGACACACCTCCATTCTGACTTCACACACCTCCATTCTGTTACTTTACACACTTCCATTCAATGACTTCACACACCTCCATTCTGTGGCTTCACACACCTCCATTCTGTGACTTCACACACCTCCATTCTGTGACTTCACACACCTCGATCCTATGACTTCACACACCTCCATTCTATGAATTCACACACCACCATTCTGTGACTTCACACACCACCTTTTTGACTTCACACACCTCCGTTCTGCGACTTCACACACCTCCATTCTGTGACTTCACACACCTCCGTTTTGACTTCACACACTTCCAATCTGTGACTTCACACACCTCCATTCTGTGACTTCACACAGCTCTATTGTTTCACTTCACACACCTCCATTCTATGAGTTCACACACCTCCAATTTGACTTCACACACCTCCATTCTATGACTTCACACACCTTCATTCTTACTTCAGAAACATCCATTCTCTGACTTCACACACCTCCATTCTATGACTTCACAAACCTCCATTCTGTGACTTCACACACATCCATTCTGAGTTCACACACCTCCTTTCTATGACTTCACAGACTTCCATTCTGTGACTTCACACACCTCCATTCTGTGGCTTCACACACATACATTCTGAGTTCACACACCTCCATTCTGTGACTTCACACACCTCCATTCTGTGACTTCACACACCTCCACTCTGTGACTTCACACACCTCGATCCTATGACTTCACACACCTCCATTCTATGACTTCACACACCTCAATTCTATGACTTCACACACCTCCATTCTATGACTTCACACACCTCCATTCTGTGACTTCACACACCTCCACTCTATGACTTCAAACACCTTCATTCTTACTTCACAAACATCCAATCTGTGACTTCACACACCTCCATTCTGAGACTTCACAAACCTTCATTCTGACTTCACACACCTCCATTCTGTGACTTCACACACCTCCATTCTATGACTTCACACACCTCCATTCTATGACTTCACACACCTCCATTCTGTGACTTCACACACCTCCATTCTATGAATTCAAACACCTTCATTCTTACTTCACAAACATCCATTCTGTGACTTCACACACCTACTTTCTGTGACTTCACACACCTTCATTCTGACTTCACACACCTCCATTCTCTGACTTCACACACCTCAATTCTGTGACTTGACACACCTCCATTCTGACTTCACACACCCTCCAACTATGACTTCACACACCTCCATTCTATGACTTCACACACCTCCATTCTGTGACTTCACACACTTCCATTCTATGACTTCACACACCTCCATTCTGTGGCTTCACACACCTCCATTCTGTGACTTCACACACCTCCATTCTGTGACTTCACACACCTCGATCCTATGACTTCACACACCTCCATTCTATGAATTCACACACCACCATTCTGTGACTTCACACACCACCTTTTTGACTTCACACCCCTCCGTTCTGTGACTTCACACACCTCCATTCTGTGACTTCACACACCTCCGTTTTGATTTCACACACTTCCAATCTGTGACTTCACACACCTCCATTCTGTGACTTCACACACCTCTATTGTTTCACTTCACACACCTCCATTCTATGAGTTCACACATCTCCAATTTGACTTCACACACCTCCATTCTATGACTTCACACACCTTCATTCTTACTTCAGAAACATCCATTCTCTGACTTCACACACCTCCATTCTATGACTTCACAAACCTCCATTCTGTGACTTCACACACCTCCATTCTGAGTTCACACACCTCCTTTCTATGACTTCACACACTTCCATTCTGTGACTTCACACACCTCCATTCTGTGGCTTCACACACCTACATTCTGAGTTCACACACCTCCATTCTGTGACTTCACACACCTCCATTCTGTGACTTCACACACCTCCACTCTGTGACTTCACACACCTCGATCCTATGACTTCACACACCTCCATTCTATGACTTCACACACCTCAATTCTATGACTTCACACACCTCCATTCTATGACTTCACACACCTCCATTCTGTGACTTCACACACCTCCACTCTATGACTTCAAACACCTTCATTCTTACTTCACAAACATCCAATCTGTGACTTCACACACCTCCATTCTGAGACTTCACAAACCTTCATTCTGACTTCACACACCTCCATTCTGTGACTTCACACACCTCCATTCTATGACTTCACACACCTCCATTCTATGACTTCACACACCCCCATTCTGTGACTTCACACACCTCCATTCTATGAATTCAAACACCTTCATTCTTACTTCACAAACATCCATTCTGTGACTTCACACACCTACTTTCTGTGACTTCACACACCTTCATTCTGACTTCACACACCTCCATTCTCTGAGTTCACACACCTCAATTCTGTGACTTGACACACCTCCATTCTGACTTCACACACCTCCAACTATGACTTCACACACCTCCATTCTATGACTTCACACACCTCCATTCTGTGACTTCACACACCTCGATCCTATGACTTCACACACCTCCATTCTATGAATTCACACACCACCATTCTGTGACTTCACACACCACCTTTTTGACTTCACACACCTCCGTTCTGTGACTTCACACACCTCCATTCTGTGACTTCACACACCTCCGTTTTGACTTCACACACCTCCAACTATGATTTCACACACCTCCATTCTATGACTTCAAACACCTCCATTCTGTGACTTCACACACTTCCATTCTATGACTTCACACACCTCCATTCTGTGGCTTCACACACCTCCATTCTGTGACTTCACACACCTCCATTCTGTGACTTCACACACCTCGATCCTATGACTTCACACACCTCCATTCTATGAATTCACACACCACCATTCTGTGACTTCACACACCACCTTTTTGACTTCACACACCTCCGTTCTGTGACTTCACACACCTCCATTCTGTGACTTCACACACCTCCGTTTTGACTTCACACACTTCCAATCTGTGACTTCACACACCTCCATTCTGTGACTTCACACACCTCTATTGTTTCACTTCACACACCTCCATTCTATGAGTTCACACACCTCCAATTTGACTTCACACACCTCCATTCTATGACTTCACACACCTTCATTCTTACTTCAGAAACATCCATTCTCTGACTTCACAAACCTCCATTCTATGACTTCACAAACCTCCATTCTGTGACTTCACACACCTCCATTCTGAGTTCACACACCTCCTTTCTATGACTTCACACACTTACATTCTGTGACTTCACACTCCTCCATTCTGTGGCTTCACACACCTACATTCTGAGTTCACACACCTCCATTCTGTGACTTCACACACCTCAATTCTGTGACTTCACACACCTCCACTCTGTGACTTCACACACCTCGATCCTATGACTTCACACACCTCCATTCTATGACTTCACACACCTCAATTCTATGACTTCCACACCTCCATTCTATGACTTCACACACCTCCATTCTGTGACTTCACACACCTCCACTCTATGACTTCAAACACCTTCATTCTTACTTCACAAACATCCAATCTGTGACTTCACACACCTCCAATCTGAGACTTCACAAACCTTCATTCTGACTTCACACACCTCCATTCTGTGACTTCACACACCTCAATTCTGTGACTTCACACACCTTCATTTTGACTTCACACACCTCCATTCTATGACTTCACACACTTCCATTCTGACTTCACACCCCTCCATTCTGTCTTCACACACCTCCATTCTGAATTCACACAGCTCCATTCTGTGACTTCACACACCTCCATTCTGTGACTTCACACACTTCCATTCTGACTTCACACCCCTCCATTCTGTCTTCACACACCTCCATTCTGACTTCACACAGCTCCATTCTATGAATTCACACACCTCCATTCTGTGACTTCACACACCACCTTTTTGACTTCACACACATCTATTCTGTGACTTCAAACACCTCCATTCTGTGACTTCACACACCTCCGTTTTGACTTCACACACTTCCAATCTGTGACTTCACACACCTCCATTCTGTGACTTCACACACCTCTCTTGTTTCACTTTACACACCTCCATTCTTTGACTTCACACACCTCCATTCCATGACTTCACAAACCTCCATTTCATGAGTTCACACACCTCCAATCTATGAGTTCACACACCTCCAATTTGACTTCACACACCTCCATTCTGTGACTTCACAAACCTCCATTCTGTGACTTCACACACCTCCTTTCTATGACTTCACACACTTCCCTTCTATGACTTCACACACCTCCATTCTGTGGCTTCACACACCTACATTCTGAGTTCACACACCTCCATTCTGTGACTTCACACACCTCCATTCTGTGACTTCACACACCTCCATTCTGTGACTTCACACACCTCGATCCTATGACTTCACACACCTCCATTCTATGACTTCACACACCTCCATTCTATGAGTTCACACACCTCCAATTTGACTTTTCAACAAAACACACACCTCCATTCTATGACTTCACACACCTTCATTCTTACTTCAGAAACATCCATTCTCTGACTTCACACACCTCCATTCTATGACTTCACAAACCTCCATTCTGTGACTTCACACACCTCCATTCTGAGTTCACACACCTCCTTTCTATGACTTCACACACTTCCATTCTATGACTTCACACACCTCCATTCTGTGGCTTCACTCACCTACATTCTGAGTTCACACACCTCCATTCTGTGACTTCACACACCTTCATTCTGACTTCACACACCTCCATTCTGTGACTTCACACACCTCAATTCTGTGACTTCACACACCTCCATTCTGACTTCACACACCTCCATTCTATGACTTCACACACCTCCATTCTGTGATTTCACACACCTCCATTTTGTGACTTCACACACCTCCATTCTATGACTTCACACACCTCCATTGTGATTTCACACGCCTCCATTCTATGAGTTCACACACCTCCATTCTGACTTCACACACCTCCATTCTATGACTTCACACACCTCCGTTCTGACTTCACACAGCTCCATTCTGTGACTTCACAAAACTCCATTCTGCGATTTCACACACCTCCATACTATGACTTCACACACCTCCATCTATGACTTCACACACCTCCATTCTGAGTTCACACACTTCCATTCTGTGACTTCACACACCTCCATTCTGACTTCACACACCTTCATTTTATGACTTCACAAACCTCCATTTTGTGACTTCTGACACCTCCATTCTATGACTTCACACACTTCCATTGTGACGTCACACAACTCCATTCTATGAGTTCACACATCTCCATTCTATGATTTCACAAACCACCATTCTATGACTTCACACACCTCCATTCTGACTTCACACACCTTCATTTTATGACATCACAGACCTCGAATCTGTGACTTCACTCACCTCCACTCTATGACTTCACACTCCTCCATTCTATGACTTCCCACACCTCCTTTCTATGACTTCACCCACCTCAGTCTATGACTTCACACACCTCCATTCTGACTTCACACACCTCCATTCTGTGACTTCACACACCCCCATTCTATGACTTTACACACCTCAATTCTATGACTTCACACACCTCCATTCAATGACTTCACACACCTCCATTCTGTGACTTCACACACCTCCGGTTTGACTTCACACACTTCCAATCTGTGACTTCACACACCTCCATTCTGTGACTTCACACACCTTTATTTTTTCACTTCACACACCTCATTCTATGAGTTTACACACCTCCAATTTGACTTCACACACCTCCATTCTATGACTTCACACACCTTCATTCTTACTTCAGAAACATCCATTCTCTGACTTTACACACCTCCATTCTGAGTTCACACACCTCCTTTCTATGACTTCACACACTTCCATTCAGTGACTTCACAAACCTCTATTCTGTGGCTTCACACACCTACATTCTGAGTTCACACACCTCCATTCTGTGACTTCACACACCTCCATTCTGTGACTTCACACACCTCCCCTCTCTGACTTCACACACCTCGATCCTATGACTTCACACACCTCCATTCTATGACTTCACACACCTCAATTCTATGACTTCACACACCTCCATTCTATGACTTCACACACCTCCATTCTGTGACTTCACACACCTCCACTCTATGACTTCAAACACCTTCATTCTTACTTCACAAACATCCAATCTGTGCCTTCACACACCTCCATTCTGAGACTTCACAAACCTTCATTCTGACTTCACACACCTCCATTCTGTGACTTCACACACCTCAATTCTGTGACTTCACACACTTCCATTCTGACTTCACACAACTCCATTCTATGACTTCACACACCTCCATTCTGTGATTTCACACACCTCCATTTTGTGACTTCACACACCTCCATTCTCTGACTTCACACACCTCAATTCTGTGACTTGACACACCTCCATTCTGACTTCACACATGTCCATTCTATGATTTCACACACCTCCATTCTGTGACTTCACACACCTCCATTCTGTGACTTCACACACTTCCATTCTGACTTCACACCCCTCCATTCTGACTTCACACACCTCCATTCTGACTTCACACAGCTCCATTCTATGAATTCACACACCTCCATTCTGTGACTTTACACACCACCTTTTTGACTTCACACACCTCTATTCTGTGACTTCACACACCTCCATTCTGTGACTTCACACACCTCCGTTTTGACTTCACACACTTCCAATCTGTGACTTCACTAACCTCCATTCTGTGACTTCACACACCTCTATTGTTTCACTTCACACACCTCCATTCTTTGCCTTCACACACCTCCATTCCATGACTTCACAAACCTCCATTCCATGAGTTCACACACCTCCATTCTATGAGTTCACACACCTCCAATTTGACTTCACACACCTCCATTCTATGACTTCACACACCTTAATTCTTACTTCAGAAACATCCATTCTCTGACTTCACACACCTCCATTCTATGACTTCACAAACCTCCATTCTGTGACTTCACAAACCTCCATTTTGTGACTTCACACACCTCCATTCTATGACTTCACAAACCTCCATTCTGTGACTTCACAAACCTCCATTTTGTGACTTCACACACCTCCTTTCTATGACTTCACACACTTCCATTCTGTGACTTCACACACCTCCATTCTGTGGCTTCACACACCTACATTCTGAGTTCACACACCTCCATTCTGTGACTTCACACACCTGCATTCTGTGACTTCACACACCTCCATTCTGTGACTTCACACACCTCCATTCTGTGACTTCACACACCTTGATACTATGACTTCACACACCTCCATTCTATGACTTCACACACCTCAATTCTATGACTTCACACACCTCCATTCTATAACTTCACACACCTCCATTCTGTGACTTCACACACCTCCACTCTATGATTTCAAACACCTTCATTCTTACTTCACAAACATCCATTCTGTGACTTCACACACCTCCATTCTGTGAATTCACACACCTTCATTCTGACTTCATACACCTACATTCTGTGACTTCACACACCTCAATTCTGTGACTTCACACACCTCCATTCTGACTTCACACGCCTCCATTCTATGACTTCACACACCTCCATTCTGTGACTTCACACACCTCCATTCTATGACTTCACACACCTCCATTCTATGACTTCACACACCTCCATTCTGTGACTTCACACACCTCCATTCTATGAATTCAAACACCTTCATTCTTACTTCACAAACATCCATTCTGTGACTTCACACACATACTTTCTGTGACTTCACACACCTTCATTCTGACTTCACACACCTCAATTCTCTGACTTCACACACCTCAATTCTGTGACTTGACACACCTCCATTCTGACTTCACACACCTCCATTCTGTTACTTTACACACTTCCATTCAATGACTTCACACACCTCCATTCTGTGGCTTCACACACCTCCATTCTGTGACTTCACACACCTCCATTCTGTGACTTCACACACCTCGATCCTATGACTTCACACACCTCCATTCTATGAATTCACACACCACCATTCTGTGACTTCACACACCACCTTTTTGACTTCACACACCTCCGTTCTGCGACTTCACACACCTCCATTCTGTGACTTCACACACCTCCGTTTTGACTTCACACACTTCCAATCTGTGACTTCACACACCTCCATTCTGTGACTTCACACAGCTCTATTGTTTCACTTCACACACCTCCATTCTATGAGTTCACACACCTCCAATTTGACTTCACACACCTCCATTCTATGACTTCACACACCTTCATTCTTACTTCAGAAACATCCATTCTCTGACTTCACACACCTCCATTCTATGACTTCACAAACCTCCATTCTGTGACTTCACACACATCCATTCTGAGTTCACACACCTCCTTTCTATGACTTCACACACTTCCATTCTGTGACTTCACACACCTCCATTCTGTGGCTTCACACACCTACATTCTGAGTTCACACACCTCCATTCTGTGACTTCACACACCTCCATTCTGTGACTTCACACACCTCCACTCTGTGACTTCACACACCTCGATCCTATGACTTCACACACCTCCATTCTATGACTTCACACACCTCAATTCTATGACTTCACACACCTCCATTCTATGACTTCACACACCTCCATTCTGTGACTTCACACACCTCCACTCTATGACTTCAAACACCTTCATTCTTACTTCACAAACATCCAATCTGTGACTTCACACACCTCCATTCTGAGACTTCACAAACCTTCATTCTGACTTCACACACCTCCATTCTGTGACTTCACACACCTCCATTCTATGACTTCACACACCTCCATTCTATGACTTCACACACCCCCATTCTGTGACTTCACACACCTCCATTCTATGAATTCAAACACCTTCATTCTTACTTCACAAACATCCATTCTGTGACTTCACACACCTACTTTCTGTGACTTCACACACCTTCATTCTGACTTCACACACCTCCATTCTCTGACTTCACACACCTCAATTCTGTGACTTGACACACCTCCATTCTGACTTCACACACCTCCAACTATGACTTCACACACCTCCATTCTATGACTTCACACACCTCCATTCTGTGACTTCACACACTTCCATTCTATGACTTCACACACCTCCATTCTGTGGCTTCACACACCTCCATTCTGTGACTTCACACACCTCCATTCTGTGACTTCACACACCTCGATCCTATGACTTCACACACCTCCATTCTATGAATTCACACACCACCATTCTGTGACTTCACACACCACCTTTTTGACTTCACACACCTCCGTTCTGTGACTTCACACACCTCCATTCTGTGACTTCACACACCTCCGTTTTGATTTCACACACTTCCAATCTGTGACTTCACACACCTCCATTCTGTGACTTCACACACCTCTATTGTTTCACTTCACACACCTCCATTCTATGAGTTCACACACCTCCAATTTGACTTCACACACCTCCATTCTATGACTTCACACACCTTCATTCTTACTTCAGAAACATCCATTCTCTGACTTCACACACCTCCATTCTATGACTTCACAAACCTCCATTCTGTGACTTCACACACCTCCATTCTGAGTTCACACACCTCCTTTCTATGACTTCACACACTTCCATTCTGTGACTTCACACACCTCCATTCTGTGGCTTCACACACCTACATTCTGAGTTCACACACCTCCATTCTGTGACTTCACACACCTCCATTCTGTGACTTCACACACCTCCACTCTGTGACTTCACACACCTCGATCCTATGACTTCACACACCTCCATTCTATGACTTCACACACCTCAATTCTATGACTTCACACACCTCCATTCTATGACTTCACACACCTCCATTCTGTGACTTCACACACCTCCACTCTATGACTTCAAACACCTTCATTCTTACTTCACAAACATCCAATCTGTGACTTCACACACCTCCATTCTGAGACTTCACAAACCTTCATTCTGACTTCACACACCTCCATTCTGTGACTTCACACACCTCCATTCTATGACTTCACACACCTCCATTCTATGACTTCACACATCTCCATTCTGTGACTTCACACACCTCCATTCTATGAATTCAAACACCTTCATTCTTACTTCACAAACATCCATTCTGTGACTTCACACACCTACTTTCTGTGACTTCACACACCTTCATTCTGATTTCACACACCTCCATTCTCTGACTTCACACACCTCAATTCTGTGACTTGACACACCTCCATTCTGACTTCACACACCTCCAACTATGATTTCACACACCTCCATTCTATGACTTCAAACACCTCCATTCTGTGACTTCACACACTTCCATTCTATGACTTCACACACCTCCATTCTGTGGCTTCACACACCTCCATTCTGTGACTTCACACACCTCCATTCTGTGACTTCACACACCTCGATCCTATGACTTCACACACCTCCATTCTATGAATTCACACACCACCATTCTGTGACTTCACACACCACCTTTTTGACTTCACACACCTCCGTTCTGTGACTTCACACACCTCCATTCTGTGACTTCACACACCTCCGTTTTGACTTCACACACTTCCAATCTGTGACTTCACACACCTCCATTCTGTGACTTCACACACCTCTATTGTTTCACTTCACACACCTCCATTCTATGAGTTCACACACCTCCAATTTGACTTCACACACCTCCATTCTATGACTTCACACACCTTCATTCTTACTTCAGAAACATCCATTCTCTGACTTCACAAACCTCCATTCTATGACTTCACAAACCTCCATTCTGTGACTTCACACACCTCCATTCTGAGTTCACACACCTCCTTTCTATGACTTCACACACTTACATTCTGTGACTTCACACTCCTCCATTCTGTGGCTTCACACACCTACATTCTGAGTTCACACACCTCCATTCTGTGACTTCACACACCTCAATTCTGTGACTTCACACACCTCCACTCTGTGACTTCACACACCTCGATCCTATGACTTCACACACCTCCATTCTATGACTTCACACACCTCAATTCTATGACTTCCACACCTCCATTCTATGACTTCACACACCTCCATTCTGTGACTTCACACACCTCCACTCTATGACTTCAAACACCTTCATTCTTACTTCACAAACATCCAATCTGTGACTTCACACACCTCCAATCTGAGACTTCACAAACCTTCATTCTGACTTCACACACCTCCATTCTGTGACTTCACACACCTCAATTCTGTGACTTCACACACCTTCATTTTGACTTCACACACCTCCATTCTATGACTTCACACACTTCCATTCTGACTTCACACCCCTCCATTCTGTCTTCACACACCTCCATTCTGAATTCACACAGCTCCATTCTGTGACTTCACACACCTCCATTCTGTGACTTCACACACTTCCATTCTGACTTCACACCCCTCCATTCTGTCTTCACACACCTCCATTCTGACTTCACACAGCTCCATTCTATGAATTCACACACCTCCATTCTGTGACTTCACACACCACCTTTTTGACTTCACACACATCTATTCTGTGACTTCAAACACCTCCATTCTGTGACTTCACACACCTCCGTTTTGACTTCACACACTTCCAATCTGTGACTTCACACACCTCCATTCTGTGACTTCACACACCTCTCTTGTTTCACTTTACACACCTCCATTCTTTGACTTCACACACCTCCATTCCATGACTTCACAAACCTCCATTTCATGAGTTCACACACCTCCAATCTATGAGTTCACACACCTCCAATTTGACTTCACACACCTCCATTCTGTGACTTCACAAACCTCCATTCTGTGACTTCACACACCTCCTTTCTATGACTTCACACACTTCCCTTCTATGACTTCACACACCTCCATTCTGTGGCTTCACACACCTACATTCTGAGTTCACACACCTCCATTCTGTGACTTCACACACCTCCATTCTGTGACTTCACACACCTCCATTCTGTGACTTCACACACCTCCATTCTATGACTTCACACACCTCCATTCTATGAGTTCACACACCTCCAATTTGACTTCACACACCTCCATTCTATGACTTCACACACCTTCATTCTTACTTCAGAAACATCCATTCTCTGACTTCACACACCTCCATTCTATGACTTCACAAACCTCCATTCTGTGACTTCACACACCTCCATTCTGAGTTCACACACCTCCTTTCTATGACTTCACACACTTCCATTCTATGACTTCACACACCTCCATTCTGTGGCTTCACTCACCTACATTCTGAGTTCACACACCTCCATTCTGTGACTTCACACACCTTCATTCTGACTTCACACACCTCCATTCTGTGACTTCACACACCTCAATTCTGTGACTTCACACACCTCCATTCTGACTTCACACACCTCCATTCTATGACTTCACACACCTCCATTCTGTGATTTCACACACCTCCATTTTGTGACTTCACACACCTCCATTCTATGACTTCACACACCTCCATTGTGATTTCACACGCCTCCATTCTATGAGTTCACACACCTCCATTCTGACTTCACACACCTCCATTCTATGACTTCACACACCTCCGTTCTGACTTCACACAGCTCCATTCTGTGACTTCACAAAACTCCATTCTGCGATTTCACAAACCTCCATACTATGACTTCACACACCTCCATCTATGACTTAACACACCTCCATTCTGAGTTCACACACTTCCATTCTGTGACTTCACACACCTCCATTCTGACTTCACACACCTTCATTTTATGACTTCACAAACCTCCATTTTGTGACTTCTGACACCTCCATTCTATGACTTCACACACTTCCATTGTGACGTCACACAACTCCATTCTATGAGTTCACACATCTCCATTCTATGATTTCACAAACCACCATTCTATGACTTCACACACCTCCATTCTGACTTCACACACCTTCATTTTATGACATCACAGACCTCGAATCTGTGACTTCACTCACCTCCACTCTATGACTTCACACTCCTCCATTCTATGACTTCCCACACCTCCTTTCTATGACTTCACCCACCTCAGTCTATGACTTCACACACCTCCATTCTGACTTCACACACCTCCATTCTGTGACTTCACACACCCCCATTCTATGACTTTACACACCTCAATTCTATGACTTCACACACCTCCATTCAATGACTTCACACACCTCCATTCTGTGACTTCACACACCTCCGGTTTGACTTCACACACTTCCAATCTGTGACTTCACACACCTTCATTCTGTGACTTCACACACCTTTATTTTTTCACTTCACACACCTCATTCTATGAGTTTACACACCTCCAATTTGACTTCACACACCTCCATTCTATGACTTCACACACCTTCATTCTTACTTCAGAAACATCCATTCTCTGACTTTACACACCTCCATTCTGAGTTCACACACCTCCTTTCTATGACTTCACACAATTCCATTCAGTGACTTCACAAACCTCTATTCTGTGGCTTCACACACCTACATTCTGAGTTCACACACCTCCATTCTGTGACTTCACACACCTCCATTCTGTGACTTCACACACCTCCCCTCTCTGACTTCACACACCTCGATCCTATGACTTCACACACCTCCATTCTATGACTTCACACACCTCAATTCTATGACTTCACACACCTCCATTCTATGACTTCACACACCTCCATTCTGTGACTTCACACACCTCCACTCTATGACTTCAAACACCTTCATTCTTACTTCACAAACATCCAATCTGTGCCTTCACACACCTCCATTCTGAGACTTCACAAACCTTCATTCTGACTTCACACACCTCCATTCTGTGACTTCACACACCTCAATTCTGTGACTTCACACACTTCCATTCTGACTTCACACAACTCCATTCTATGACTTCACACACCTCCATTCTGTGATTTCACACACCTCCATTTTGTGACTTCACACACCTCCATTCTCTGACTTCACACACCTCAATTCTGTGACTTGACACACCTCCATTCTGACTTCACACATGTCCATTCTATGATTTCACACACCTCCATTCTGTGACTTCACACACCTCCATTCTGTGACTTCACACACTTCCATTCTGACTTCACACCCCTCCATTCTGACTTCACACACCTACATTCTGACTTCACACAGCTCCATTCTATGAATTCACACACCTCCATTCTGTGACTTTACACACCACATTTTTGACTTCACACACCTCTATTCTGTGACTTCACACACCTCCATTCTGTGACTTCACACACCTCCGTTTTGACTTCACACACTTCCAATCTGTGACTTCACTAACCTCCATTCTGTGACTTCACACACCTCTATTGTTTCACTTCACACACCTCCATTCTTTGCCTTCACACACCTCCATTCCATGACTTCACAAACCTCCATTCCATGAGTTCACACACCTCCATTCTATGAGTTCACACACCTCCAATTTGACTTCACACACCTCCATTCTATGACTTCACACACCTTAATTCTTACTTCAGAAACATCCATTCTCTGACTTCACACACCTCCATTCTATGACTTCACAAACCTCCATTCTGTGACTTCACAAACCTCCATTTTGTGACTTCACACACCTCCATTCTATGACTTCACAAACCTCCATTCTGTGACTTCACAAACCTCCACTTTGTGACTTCACACACCTCCTTTCTATGACTTCACACACTTCCATTCTATGACTTCACACACCTCCATTCTGTGGCTTCACACACCTACATTCTGAGTTCACACACCTCCATTCTGTGACTTCACACACCTGCATTCTGTGACTTCACACACCTCCATTCTGTGACTTCACACACCTCCATTCTGTGACTTCACACACCTTGATACTATGACTTCACACACCTCCATTCTATGACTTCACACACCTCAATTCTATGACTTCACACACCTCCATTCTATAACTTCACACACCTCCATTCTGTGACTTCACACACTTCCATTCTGACTTCACACCCCTCCATTCTGTCTTCACACACCTCCATTCTGACTTCACACAGCTCCATTCTATGAATTCACACACCTCCATTCTGTGACTTCACACACCACCTTTTTGACTTCACACACATCTATTCTGTGACTTCAAACACCTCCATTCTGTGACTTCACACACCTCCGTTTTGACTTCACACACTTCCAATCTGTGACTTCACACACCTCCATTCTGTGACTTCACACACCTCTCTTGTTTCACTTTACACACCTCCATTCTTTGACTTCACACACCTCCATTCCATGACTTCACAAACCTCCATTTCATGAGTTCACACACCTCCAATCTATGAGTTCACACACCTCCAATTTGACTTCACACACCTCCATTCTGTGACTTCACAAACCTCCATTCTGTGACTTCACACACCTCCTTTCTATGACTTCACACACTTCCCTTCTATGACTTCACACACCTCCATTCTGTGGCTTCACACACCTACATTCTGAGTTCACACACCTCCATTCTGTGACTTCACACACCTCCATTCTGTGACTTCACACACCTCCATTCTGTGACTTCACACACCTCCATTCTATGACTTCACACACCTCCATTCTATGAGTTCACACACCTCCAATTTGACTTCACACACCTCCATTCTATGACTTCACACACCTTCATTCTTACTTCAGAAACATCCATTCTCTGACTTCACACACCTCCATTCTATGACTTCACAAACCTCCATTCTGTGACTTCACACACCTCCATTCTGAGTTCACACACCTCCTTTCTATGACTTCACACACTTCCATTCTATGACTTCACACACCTCCATTCTGTGGCTTCACTCACCTACATTCTGAGTTCACACACCTCCATTCTGTGACTTCACACACCTTCATTCTGACTTCACACACCTCCATTCTGTGACTTCACACACCTCAATTCTGTGACTTCACACACCTCCATTCTGACTTCACACACCTCCATTCTATGACTTCACACACCTCCATTCTGTGATTTCACACACCTCCATTTTGTGACTTCACACACCTCCATTCTATGACTTCACACACCTCCATTGTGATTTCACACGCCTCCATTCTATGAGTTCACACACCTCCATTCTGACTTCACACACCTCCATTCTATGACTTCACACACCTCCGTTCTGACTTCACACAGCTCCATTCTGTGACTTCACAAAACTCCATTCTGCGATTTCACAAACCTCCATACTATGACTTCACACACCTCCATCTATGACTTAACACACCTCCATTCTGAGTTCACACACTTCCATTCTGTGACTTCACACACCTCCATTCTGACTTCACACACCTTCATTTTATGACTTCACAAACCTCCATTTTGTGACTTCTGACACCTCCATTCTATGACTTCACACACTTCCATTGTGACGTCACACAACTCCATTCTATGAGTTCACACATCTCCATTCTATGATTTCACAAACCACCATTCTATGACTTCACACACCTCCATTCTGACTTCACACACCTTCATTTTATGACATCACAGACCTCGAATCTGTGACTTCACTCACCTCCACTCTATGACTTCACACTCCTCCATTCTATGACTTCCCACACCTCCTTTCTATGACTTCACCCACCTCAGTCTATGACTTCACACACCTCCATTCTGACTTCACACACCTCCATTCTGTGACTTCACACACCCCCATTCTATGACTTTACACACCTCAATTCTATGACTTCACACACCTCCATTCAATGACTTCACACACCTCCATTCTGTGACTTCACACACCTCCGGTTTGACTTCACACACTTCCAATCTGTGACTTCACACACCTTCATTCTGTGACTTCACACACCTTTATTTTTTCACTTCACACACCTCATTCTATGAGTTTACACACCTCCAATTTGACTTCACACACCTCCATTCTATGACTTCACACACCTTCATTCTTACTTCAGAAACATCCATTCTCTGACTTTACACACCTCCATTCTGAGTTCACACACCTCCTTTCTATGACTTCACACAATTCCATTCAGTGACTTCACAAACCTCTATTCTGTGGCTTCACACACCTACATTCTGAGTTCACACACCTCCATTCTGTGACTTCACACACCTCCATTCTGTGACTTCACACACCTCCCCTCTCTGACTTCACACACCTCGATCCTATGACTTCACACACCTCCATTCTATGACTTCACACACCTCAATTCTATGACTTCACACACCTCCATTCTATGACTTCACACACCTCCATTCTGTGACTTCACACACCTCCACTCTATGACTTCAAACACCTTCATTCTTACTTCACAAACATCCAATCTGTGCCTTCACACACCTCCATTCTGAGACTTCACAAACCTTCATTCTGACTTCACACACCCTCCATTCTGTGACTTCACACACCTCAATTCTGTGACTTCACACACTTCCATTCTGACTTCACACAACTCCATTCTATGACTTCACACACCTCCATTCTGTGATTTCACACACCTCCATTTTGTGACTTCACACACCTCCATTCTCTGACTTCACACACCTCAATTCTGTGACTTGACACACCTCCATTCTGACTTCACACATGTCCATTCTATGATTTCACACACCTCCATTCTGTGACTTCACACACCTCCATTCTGTGACTTCACACACTTCCATTCTGACTTCACACCCCTCCATTCTGACTTCACACACCTACATTCTGACTTCACACAGCTCCATTCTATGAATTCACACACCTCCATTCTGTGACTTTACACACCACATTTTTGACTTCACACACCTCTATTCTGTGACTTCACACACCTCCATTCTGTGACTTCACACACCTCCGTTTTGACTTCACACACTTCCAATCTGTGACTTCACTAACCTCCATTCTGTGACTTCACACACCTCTATTGTTTCACTTCACACACCTCCATTCTTTGCCTTCACACACCTTCCATTCCATGACTTCACAAACCTCCATTCCATGAGTTCACACACCTCCATTCTATGAGTTCACACACCTCCAATTTGACTTCACACACCTCCATTCTATGACTTCACACACCTTAATTCTTACTTCAGAAACATCCATTCTCTGACTTCACACACCTCCATTCTATGACTTCACAAACCTCCATTCTGTGACTTCACAAACCTCCATTTTGTGACTTCACACACCTCCATTCTATGACTTCACAAACCTCCATTCTGTGACTTCACAAACCTCCACTTTGTGACTTCACACACCTCCTTTCTATGACTTCACACACTTCCATTCTATGACTTCACACACCTCCATTCTGTGGCTTCACACACCTACATTCTGAGTTCACACACCTCCATTCTGTGACTTCACACACCTGCATTCTGTGACTTCACACACCTCCATTCTGTGACTTCACACACCTCCATTCTGTGACTTCACACACCTTGATACTATGACTTCACACACCTCCATTCTATGACTTCACACACCTCAATTCTATGACTTCACACACCTCCATTCTATAACTTCACACACCTCCATTCTGTGACTTCACACACCTCCATTCTGTGACTTCACACACCTTCATTTTGACTTCACACACCTCCATTCTATGACTTCACACACTTCCATTCTGACTTCACACCCCTCCATTCTGTCTTCACACACCTACATTCTGAATTCACACAGCTCCATTCTGTGACTTCACACACCTCCATTCTGTGACTTCACACACTTCCATTCTGACTTCACACCCTCCATTCTGTCTTCACACACCTCCATTCTGACTTCACACAGCTCCATTCTATGAATTCACACACCTCCATTCTGTGACTTCACACACCACCTTTTTGACTTCACACACATCTATTCTGTGACTTCAAACACCTCCATTCTGTGACTTCACACACCTCCGTTTTGACTTCACACACTTCCAATCTGTGACTTCACACACCTCCATTCTGTGACTTCACACACCTCTCTTGTTTCACTTTACACACCTCCATTCTTTGACTTCACACACCTCCATTCCATGACTTCACAAACCTCCATTTCATGAGTTCACACACCTCCAATCTATGAGTTCACACACCTCCAATTTGACTTCACACACCTCCATTCTGTGATTTCACAAACCTCCATTCTGTGACTTCACACACCTCCTTTCTATGACTTCACACACTTCCCTTCTATGACTTCACACACCTCCATTCTGTGGCTTCACACACCTACATTCTGAGTTCACACACCTCCATTCTGTGACTTCACACACCTCCATTCTGTGACTTCACACACCTCCATTCTGTGACTTCACACACCTCCATTCTATGACTTCACACACCTCCATTCTATGAGTTCACACACCTCCAATTTGACTTCACACACCTCCATTCTATGACTTCACACACCTTCATTCTTACTTCAGAAACATCCATTCTCTGACTTCACACACCTCCATTCTATGACTTCACAAACCTCCATTCTGTGACTTCACACACCTCCATTCTGAGTTCACACACCTCCTTTCTATGACTTCACACACTTCCATTCTATGACTTCACACACCTCCATTCTGTGGCTTCACTCACCTACATTCTGAGTTCACACACCTCCATTCTGTGACTTCACACACTTCATTCTGACTTCACACACCTCCATTCTGTGACTTCACACACCTCAATTCTGTGACTTCACACACCTCCATTCTGACTTCACACACCTCCATTCTATGACTTCACACACCTCCATTCTGTGATTTCACACACCTCCATTTTGTGACTTCACACACCTCCATTCTATGACTTCACACACCTCCATTGTGATTTCACACGCCTCCATTCTATGAGTTGCACACACTCCATTCTGACTTCACACACCTCCATTCTATGACTTCACACACCTCCGTTCTGACTTCACACAGCTCCATTCTGTGACTTCACAAAACTCCATTCTGCGATTTCACACACCTCCATACTATGACTTCACACACCTCCATCTATGACTTAACACACTTCCATTCTGAGTTCACACACTTCCATTCTGTGACTTCACACACCTCCATTCTGACTTCACACACCTTCATTTTATGACTTCACAACCTCCATTTTGTGACTTCTGACACCTCCATTCTATGACTTCACACACTTCCATTGTGACGTCACACAACTCCATTCTATGAGTTCACACATCTCCATTCTATGATTTCACAAACCACCATTCTATGACTTCACACACCTCCATTCTGACTTCACACACCTTCATTTTATGACATCACAGACCTCGAATCTGTGACTTCACTCACCTCCACTCTATGACTTCACACTCCTCCATTCTATGACTTCCCACACCTCCTTTCTATGACTTCACCCACCTCAGTCTATGACTTCACACACCTCCATTCTGACTTCACACACCTCCATTCTGTGACTTCACACACCCCCATTCTATGACTTTACACACCTCAATTCTATGACTTCACACACCTCCATTCAATGACTTCACACACCTCCATTCTGTGACTTCACACACCTCCGGTTTTGACTTCACACACTTCCAATCTGTGACTTCACACACCTCCATTCTGTGACTTCACACACCTTTATTTTTTCACTTCACACACCTCATTCTATGAGTTTACACACCTCCAATTTGACTTCACACACCTCCATTCTATGACTTCACACACCTTCATTCTTACTTCAGAAACATCCATTCTCTGACTTTACACACCTCCATTCTGAGTTCACACACCTCCTTTCTATGACTTCACACACTTCCATTCAGTGACTTCACAAACCTCTATTCTGTGGCTTCACACACCTACATTCTGAGTTCACACACCTCCATTCTGTGACTTCACACACCTCCATTCTGTGACTTCACACACCTCCCCTCTCTGACTTCACACACCTCGATCCTATGACTTCACACACCTCCATTCTATGACTTCACACACCTCAATTCTATGACTTCACACACCTCCATTCTATGACTTCACACACCTCCATTCTGTGACTTCACACACCTCCACTCTATGACTTCAAACACCTTCATTCTTACTTCACAAACATCCAATCTGTGCCTTCACACACCTCCATTCTGAGACTTCACAAACCTTCATTCTGACTTCACACACCTCCATTCTGTGACTTCACACACCTCAATTCTGTGACTTCACACACTTCCATTCTGACTTCACACAACTCCATTCTATGACTTCACACACCTCCATTCTGTGATTTCACACACCTCCATTTTGTGACTTCACACACCTCCATTCTCTGACTTCACACACCTCAATTCTGTGACTTGACACACCTCCATTCTGACTTCACACATGTCCATTCTATGATTTCACACACCTCCATTCTGTGACTTCACACACCTCCATTCTGTGACTTCACACACTTCCATTCTGACTTCACACCCCTCCATTCTGACTTCACACACCTACATTCTGACTTCACACAGCTCCATTCTATGAATTCACACACCTCCATTCTGTGACTTTACACACCACATTTTTGACTTCACACACCTCTATTCTGTGACTTCACACACCTCCATTCTGTGACTTCACACACCTCCGTTTTGACTTCACACACTTCCAATCTGTGACTTCACTAACCTCCATTCTGTGACTTCACACACCTCTATTGTTTCACTTCACACACCTCCATTCTTTGCCTTCACACACCTCCATTCCATGACTTCACAAACCTCCATTCCATGAGTTCACACACCTCCATTCTATGAGTTCACACACCTCCAATTTGACTTCACACACCTCCATTCTATGACTTCACACACCTTAATTCTTACTTCAGAAACATCCATTCTCTGACTTCACACACCTCCATTCTATGACTTCACAAACCTCCATTCTGTGACTTCACAAACCTCCATTTTGTGACTTCACACACCTCCATTCTATGACTTCACAAACCTCCATTCTGTGACTTCACAAACCTCCACTTTGTGACTTCACACACCTCCTTTCTATGACTTCACACACTTCCATTCTATGACTTCACACACCTCCATTCTGTGGCTTCACACACCTACATTCTGAGTTCACACACCTCCATTCTGTGACTTCACACACCTGCATTCTGTGACTTCACACACCTCCATTCTGTGACTTCACACACCTCCATTCTGTGACTTCACACACCTTGATACTATGACTTCACACACCTCCATTCTATGACTTCACACACCTCAATTCTATGACTTCACACACCTCCATTCTATAACTTCACACACCTCCATTCTGTGACTTCACACACCTCCATTCTGTGACTTCACACACCTCCACTCTATGATTTCAAACACCGTCATTCTGACTTCACACACCTCCATTCTGTGACTTCACACACCTCAATTCTGTGACTTCACACACCTTCATTTTGACTTCACACACCTCCATTCTATGACTTCACACACTTCCATTCTGACTTCACACCCCTCCATTCTGTCTTCACACACCTCCATTCTGAATTCACACAGCTCCATTCTGTGACTTCACACACCTCCATTCTGTGACTTCACACACTTCCATTCTGACTTCACACCCCTCCATTCTGTCTTCACACACCTCCATTCTGACTTCACACAGCTCCATTCTATGAATTCACACGACCTCCATTCTGTGACTTCACACACCACCTTTTTGACTTCACACACATCTATTCTGTGACTTCAAACACCTCCATTCTGTGACTTCACACACCTCCGTTTTGACTTCACACACTTCCAATCTGTGACTTCACACACCTCCATTCTGTGACTTCACACACCTCTCTTGTTTCACTTTACACACCTCCATTCTTTGACTTCACACACCTCCATTCCATGACTTCACAAACCTCCATTTCATGAGTTCACACACCTCCAATCTATGAGTTCACACACCTCCATTTGACTTCACACACCTCCATTCTATGATTTCACAAACCTCCATTCTGTGACTTCACACACCTCCTTTCTATGACTTCACACACTTCCTTCTATGACTTCACACACCTCCATTCTGTGGCTTCACACACCTACATTCTGAGTTCACACACCTCCATTCTGTGACTTCACACACCTCCATTCTGTGACTTCACACACTCCATTCTGTGACTTCACACACCTCCATTCTATGACTTCACACACCTCCATTCTATGAGTTCACACACCTCCAATTTGACTTCACACACCTCCATTCTATGACTTCACACACCTTCATTCTTACTTCAGAAACATCCATTCTCTGACTTCACACACCTCCATTCTATGACTTCACAAACCTCCATTCTGTGACTTCACACACCTCCATTCTGAGTTCACACACCTCCTTTCTATGACTTCACACACTTCCATTTCTATGACTTCACACACCTCCATTCTGTGGCTTCACTCACCTACATTCTGAGTTCACACACCTCCATTCTGTGACTTCACACACCTTCATTCTGACTTCACACACCTCCATTCTGTGACTTCACACACCTCAATTCTGTGACTTCACACACCTCCATTCTGACTTCACACACCTCCATTCTATGACTTCACACACCTCCATTCTGTGATTTCACACACCTCCATTTTGTGACTTCACACACCTCCATTCTATGACTTCACACACCTCCATCTGTGACTTCACACACCTCAATTCTGTGACTTCACACACCTCCATTCTGACTTCACACACCTCCATTCTATGACTTCACACACCTCCATTCTGTGATTTCACACACCTCCATTTTGTGACTTCACACACCTCCATTCTATGACTTCACACACCTCCATTGTGATTTCACACGCCTCCATTCTATGAGTTCACACACCTCCATTCTGACTTCACACACCTCCATTCTATGACTTCACACACCTCCGTTCTGACTTCACACAGCTCCATTCTGTGACTTCACAAAACTCCATTCTTCGATTTCACACACCTCCATACTATGACTTCACACACCTCCATCTATGACTTAACACACCTCCATTCTGAGTTCACACACTTCCATTCTGTGACTTCACACACCTCCATTCTGACTTCACACACCTTCATTTATGACTTCACAAACCTCCATTTTGTGACTTCTGACACCTCCATTCTATGACTTCACACACTTCCATTGTGACGTCACACAACTCCATTCTATGAGTTCACACATCTCCATTCTATGATTCACAAACCACCATTCTATGACTTCACACACCTCCATTCTGACTTCACACACCTTCATTTTATGACATCACAGACCTCGAATCTGTGACTTCACTCACCTCCACTCTATGACTTCACACTCCTCCATTCTATGACTTCCCACACCTCCTTTCTATGACTTCACCCACCTCAGTCTATGACTTCACACACCTCCATTCTGACTTCACACACCTCCCATTCTGTGACTTCACACACCCCCATTCTATGACTTTACACACCTCAATTCTATGACTTCACACACCTCCATTCATGACTTCACACACCTCCATTCTGTGACTTCACACACCTCCGGTTTGACTTCACACACTTCCAATCTGTGACTTCACACACCTCCATTCTGTGACTTCACACACCTTTATTTTTTCACTTCACACACCTCATTCTATGAGTTTACACACCTCCAATTTGACTTCACACACCTCCATTCTATGACTTCACACACCTTCATTCTTACTTCAGAAACATCCATTCTCTGACTTTACACACCTCCATTCTGAGTTCACACACCTCCTTTCTATGACTTCACACACTTCCATTCAGTGACTTCACAAACCTCTATTCTGTGGCTTCACACACCTACATTCTGAGTTCACACACCTCCATTCTGTGACTTCACACACCTCCATTCTGTGACTTCACACACCTCCCCTCTCTGACTTCACACACCTCGATCCCTATGACTTCACACACCTCCATTCTATGACTTCACACACCTCAATTCTATGACTTCACACACCTCCATTCTATGACTTCACACACCTCCATTCTGTGACTTCACACACCTCCACTCTATGACTTCAAACACTTCATTCTTTACTTCACAAACATCCAATCTGTGCCTTCACACACCTCCATTCTGAGACTTCACAAACCTTCATTCTGACTTCACACACCTCCATTCTGTGACTTCACACACCTGAATTCTGTGACTTCACACACTTCCATTCTGACTTCACACAACTCCATTCTATGACTTCACACACCTCCATTCTGTGATTTCACACACCTTCATTTTGTGACTTCACACACCTCCATTCTCTGACTTCACACACCTCATTCTGTGACTTGACACACCTCCATTCTGACTTCACACATGTCCATTCTATGATTTCACACACCTCCATTCTGTGACTTCACACACCTCCATTCTGTGACTTCACACAACTTCCATTCTGACTTCACACCCCTCCATTCTGACTTCACACACCTCCATTCTGACTTCACACAGCTCCATTCTATGAATTCACACACCTCCATTCTGTGACTTTACACACCACCTTTTTGACTTCACACACCTCTATTCTGTGACTTCACACACCTCCATTCTGTGACTTCACACACCTCCGTTTTGACTTCACACACTTCCAATCTGTGACTTCACTAACCCTCCATTCTGTGACTTCACACACCTCTATTGTTTCACTTCACACACCTCCATTCTTTGCCTTCACACACCTCCATTCCATGACTTCACAAACCTCCATTCCATGAGTTCACACACCTCCATTCTATGAGTTCACACACCTCCAATTTGACTTCACACACCTCCATTCTATGACTTCACACACCTTAATTCTTACTTCAGAAACATCCATTCTCTGACTTCACACACCTCCATTCTATGACTTCACAAACCTCCATTCTGTGACTTCACAAACCTCCATTTTGTGACTTCACACACCTCCATTCTATGACTTCACAAACCTCCATTCTGTGACTTCACAAACCTCCAATTTGTGACTTCACACACCTCCTTTCTATGACTTCACACACTTCCATTCTATGACTTCACACACCTCCATTCTGTGGCTTCACACACCTACATTCTGAGTTCACACACCTCATTCTGTGACTTCACACACCTGCATTCTGTGACTTCACACACCTCCATTCTGTGACTTCACACACCTCCATTCTGTGACTTCACACACCTTGATACTATGACTTCACACACCTCCATTCTATGACTTCACACACCTCAATTCTATGACTTCACACACCTCCATTCTATAACTTCACACACCTCCATTCTGTGACTTCACACACCTCCATTCTGTGACTTCACACACCTCCACTCTATGATTTCAAACACCGTCATTCTGACTTCACACACCTCCATTCTGTGACTTCACACACCTCAATTCTGTGACTTCACACACCTTCATTTTGACTTCACACTCCTCCATTCTATGACTTCACACACTTCCATTCTGACTTCACACCCCTCCATTCTGTCTTCACACACCTCCATTCTGAATTCACACAGCTCCATTCTGTGACTTCACACACCTCCATTCTGTGACTTCACACACTTCCATTCTGACTTCACACCCCTCCATTCTGTCTTCACACACCTCCATTCTGACTTCACACAGCTCCATTCTATGAATTCACACACCTCCATTCTGTGACTTCACACACCACCTTTTTGACTTCACACACATCTATTCTGTGACTTCAAACACTCCATTCTGTGACTTCACACACCTCCGTTTTGACTTCACACACTTCCAATCTGTGACTTCACACACCTCCTATTCTGTGACTTCACAGCACCTCTCTTGTTTCACTTTACACACCTCCATTCTTTGACTTCACACACCTCCATTCCATGACTTCACAAACCTCATTTCATGAGTTCACACACCTCCAATCTATGAGTTCACACACCTCCAATTTGACTTCACACACCTTCCATTCTGTGACTTCACAAACCTCCATTCTGTGACTTCACACACCTCCTTTCTATGACTTCACACACTACCATTCTATGACTTCACACACCTCCATTCTGTGGCTTCACACACCTACATTCTGAGTTCACACACCTACATTCTGTGACTTCACACACCTCCATTCTGTGACTTCACACACCTCCATTCTGTGACTTCACACACCTCGATCCTATGACTTCACACACCTCCATTCTATGACTTCACACACCTCCATTCTATGAGTTCACACACCTCCAATTTGACTTCACACACCTCCATTCTATGACTTCACACACCTTCATTCTTACTTCAGAAACATCTATTCTCTGACTTCACACACCTCCATTCTATGACCTTCACAAACCTCCATTCTGTGACTTCACACACCTCCATTCTGAGTTCACACACCTCCTTTCTATGACTTCACCACTTCCATTCTATGACTTCACACACCTCCATTCTGTGGCTTCACTCACCTACATTCTGAGTTCACACACCTCCATTCTGTGACTTCACACACCTTCATTCTGACTTCACACATCTCCATTCTGTGACTTCACACACCTAAATTCTGTGACTTCACACACCTCCATTCTGACTTCACACACCTCCATTCTATGACTTCACACACCTCCATTCTGTGATTTCACTCACCTCCATTTTGTGACTTCACACACCTCCATTCTATGACTTCACACACCTCCATTGTGATTTCACACGCCTCCATTCTATGAGTTCACACACCTCCATTCTGACTTCACACACCTCCATTCTATGACTTCACACACCTCCGTTCTGACTTCACACAGCTCCATTCTGTGACTTCACAAAACTCCATTCTGCGATTTCACACACCTCCATACTATGACTTCACACACCTCCATCTATGACTTAACACACCTCCATTCTGAGTTCACACACTTCCATTCTGTGACTTCACACACCTCCATTCTGACTTCACACACCTTCATTTTATGACTTCACAAACCTCCATTTTGTGACTTCTGACACCTCCATTCTATGACTTCACACACTTCCATTGTGACGTCACACAACTCCATTCTATGAGTTCAAACATCTCCATTCTATGATTTCACAAACCACCATTCTATGACTTCACACACCTCCATTCTGACTTCACACACCTTCATTTTATGACAACACAGACCTCGAATCTGTGACTTCACTCACCTCCACTCTATGACTTCACACTCCTCCATTCTATGACTTCCCACACCTCCTTTCTATGGCTTCACCCACCTCAGTCTATGACTTCACACACCTCCATTCTGACTTCACACACCTCCATTCTGTGACTTCACACACCCCCATTCTATGACTTTACACACCTCAATTCTATGACTTCACACACCTCCATTCAATGACTTCACACACCTCCATTCTGTGACTTCACACACCTCCGGTTTGACTTCACACACTTCCAATCTGTGACTTCACACACCTCCATTCTGTGACTTCACACACCTTTATTTTTTCACTTCACACACCTCATTCTATGAGTTTACACACCTCCAATTTGACTTCACACACCTCCATTCTATGACTTCACACACCTTCATTCTTACTTCAGAAACATCCATTCTCTGACTTTACACACCTCCATTCTGAGTTCACACACCTCCTTTCTATGACTTCACACACTTCCATTCAGTGACTTCACAAACCTCTATTCTGTGGCTTCACACACCTACATTCTGAGTTCACACACCTCCATTCTGTGACTTCACACACCTCCATTCTGTGACTTCACACACCTCCCCTCTCTGACTTCACACACCTCGATCCTATGACTTCACACACCTCCATTCTATGACTTCACACACCTCAATTCTATGACTTCACACACCTCCATTCTATGACTTCACACACCTCCATTCTGTGACTTCACACACCTCCACTCTATGACTTCAAACACCTTCATTCTTACTTCACAAACATCCAATCTGTGCCTTCACACACCTCCATTCTGAGACTTCACAAACCTTCATTCTGACTTCACACACCTCCATTCTGTGACTTCACACACCTCAATTCTGTGACTTCACACACTTCCATTCTGACTTCACACAACTCCATTCTATGACTTCACACACCTCCATTCTGTGATTTCACACACCTCCATTTTGTGACTTCACACACCTCCATTCTCTGACTTCACACACCTCAATTCTGTGACTTGACACACCTCCATTCTGACTTCACACATGTCCATTCTATGATTTCACACACCTCCATTCTGTGACTTCACACACCTCCATTCTGTGACTTCACACACTTCCATTCTGACTTCACACCCCTCCATTCTGACTTCACACACCTCCATTCTGACTTCACACAGCTCCATTCTATGAATTCACACACCTCCATTCTGTGACTTTACACACCACCTTTTTGACTTCACACACCTCTATTCTGTGACTTCACACACCTCCATTCTGTGACTTCACACACCTCCGTTTTGACTTCACACACTTCCAATCTGTGACTTCACTAACCTCCATTCTGTGACTTCACACACCTCTATTGTTTCACTTCACACACCTCCATTCTTTGCCTTCACACACCTCCATTCCATGACTTCACAAACCTCCATTCCATGAGTTCACACACCTCCATTCTATGAGTTCACACACCTCCAATTTGACTTCACACACCTCCATTCTATGACTTCACACACCTTAATTCTTACTTCAGAAACATCCATTCTCTGACTTCACACACCTCCATTCTATGACTTCACAAACCTCCATTCTGTGACTTCACAAACCTCCATTTTGTGACTTCACACACCTCCATTCTATGACTTCACAAACCTCCATTCTGAGACTTCACAAACCTCCACTTTGTGACTTCTCACACCTCCTTTCTATGACTTCACACACTTCCATTCTATGACTTCACACACCTCCATTCTGTGGCTTCACACACCTACATTCTGAGTTCACACACCTCCATTCTGTGACTTCACACACCTGCATTCTGTGACTTCACACACCTCCATTCTGTGACTTCACACACCTCCATTCTGTGACTTCACACACCTTGATACTATGACTTCACACACCTCCATTCTATGACTTCACACACCTCAATTCTATGACTTCACACACCTCCATTCTATAACTTCACACACCTCCATTCTGTGACTTCACACACCTCCATTCTGTGACTTCACACACCTCCACTCTATGATTTCAAACACCGTCATTCTGACTTCACACACCTCCATTCTGTGACATCACACACCTCAATTCTGTGACTTCACACACCTTCATTTTGACTTCACACACCTCCATTCTATGACTTCACACACTTCCATTCTGACTTCACACCCCTCCATTCTGTCTTCACACACCTCCATTCTGAATTCACACAGCTCCATTCTGTGACTTCACACACCTCCATTCTGTGACTTCACACACTTCCATTCTGGCTTCACACCCCTCCATTCTGTCTTCACACACCTCCATTCTGACTTCACACAGCTCCATTCTGTGAATTCACACACCTCCATTCTGTGACTTCACACACCACCTTTTTGACTTCACACACATCTATTCTGTGACTTCAAACACCTCCATTCTGTGACTTCACACACCTCCGTTTTGACTTCACACACTTCCAATCTGTGACTTCACACACCTCCATTCTGTGACTTCACACACCTCTCTTGTTTCACTTTACACACCTCCATTCTTTGACTTCACACACCTCCATTCCATGACTTCACAAACCTCCATTTCATGAGTTCACACACCTCCAATCTATGAGTTCACACACCTCCAATTTGACTTCACACACCTCCATTCTGTGACTTCACAAACTTCCATTCTGTGACTTCACACACCTCCTTTCTATGACTTCACAAACTTCCATTCTATGACTTCACACACCTCCATTCTGTGGCTTCACACACCTACATTCTGAGTTCACACACCTCCATTCTGTGACTTCACACACCTCCATTCTGTGACTTCACACACCTCCATTCTGTGACTTCACACACCTCGATCCTATGACTTCACACACCTCCATTCTAAGACTTCACACACCTCCATTCTATGAGTTCACACACCTCCAATTTGACTTCACACACCTCCATTCTATGACTTCACACACCTTCATTCTTACTTCAGAAACATCCATTCTCTGACTTCACACACCTCCATTCTATGACTTCACAAACCTCCATTCTGTGACTTCACACACCTCCATTCTGAGTTCACACACCTCCTTTCTATGACTTCACACACTTCCATTCTATGACTTCACACACCTCCATTCTGTGGCTTCACTCACCTACATTCTGAGTTCACACACCTCCATTCTGTGACTTCACACACCTTCATTCTGACTTCACACACCTCCATTCTGTGACTTCACACACCTCAATTCTGTGACCTCACACACCTCCATTCTGACTTCACACACCTCCATTCTATGACTTCACACACCTCCATTCTCTGATTTCACACACCTCCATTTTGTGACTTCACACACCTCCATTCTATGACTTCACACACCTCCATTGTGATTTCACAAGCCTCCATTCTATGAGTTCACACACCTCCATTCTGACTTCACACACCTCCATTCGATGACTTCACACACCTCCGTTCTGACTTCACCCAGCTCCATTCTGTGACTTCACAAAACTCCATTCTGCGATTTCACACACCTCCATACTATGACTTCACACACCTCCATCTATGACTTCACACACCTCCATTCTGAGTTCACACACTTCCATTCTGTGACTTCACACACCTCCAATCTGACTTCACACACCTTCATTTTATGACTTCACAAACCTCCATTCTGTGACTTCTGACACCTCAATTCTATGACTTCACACACTTCCATTGTGACGTCACACAACTCCATTCTATGAGTTCACACATCTCCATTCTATGATTTCACAAACCACCATTCTATGACTTCACACACCTCCATTCTGACTTCACACACCTTCATTTTATGACATCACAGACCTCGAATCTGTGACTTCACTCACCTCCACTCTATGACTTCACACTCCTCCATTCTATGACTTCCCACACCTCCTTTCTATGACTTCACCCACCTCAGTCTATGACTTCACACACCTCCATTCTGACTTCACACACCTCCATTCTGTGACTTCACACACCTCCATTCTATGACTTCACACACCTCAATTCTATGACTTCACACACCTCCATTCAATGACTTCACACACCTCCATTCTGTGACTTCACACACCTCCGGTTTGACTTCACACACTTCCAATCTGTGACTTCACACACCTCCATTCTGTGACTTCACACACCTTTATTGTTTCACTTCACACACCTCATTCTATGAGTTTACACACCTCCAATTTGACTTCACACACCTCCATTCTATGACTTCACACACCTTCATTCTTACTTCAGAAACATCCATTCTCTGACTTCACACACCTCCATTCTGAGTTCACACACCTCCTTTCTATGACTTCACACACTTCCATTCAGTGACTTCACAAACCTCTATTCTGTGGCTTCACACACCTACATTCTGAGTTCACACACCTCCATTCTGTGACTTCACACACCTCCATTCTGTGACTTCACACACCTCCCCTCTCTGACTTCACACACCTCGATCCTATGACTTCACACACCTCCATTCTATGACTTCACACACCTCCATTCTGTGACTTCACACACCTCCACTCTATGACTTCAAACACTTTCATTCTTACTTCACAAACATCCAATCTGTGCCTTCACACACCTCCATTCTGAGACTTCACAAACCTTCATTCTGACTTCACACACCTCCATTCTGTGACTTCACACACCTCAATTCTGTGACTTCACACACCTCCATTCTGACTTCACACACCTCCATTCTATGACTTCACACACCTCCATTCTGTGATTTCACACACCTCCATTTTGTGACTTCACACACCTCCATTCTCTGACTTCACACACCTCAATTCTGTGACTTGACACACCTCCATTCTGACTTCACACATGTCCATTCTATGATTTCACACACCTCCATTCTGTGACTTCACACACCTCCATTCTGTCACTTCACACACTTCCATTCTGACTTCACACCCCTCCATTCTGACTTCACACACCTCCATTCTGACTTCACACAGCTCCATTCTATGAATTCACACACCTCCATTCTGTGACTTTACACACCACCTTTTTGACTTCACACACCTCTATTCTGTGACTTCACACACCTCCATTCTGTGACTTCACACACCTCCGTTTTGACTTCACACACTTCCAATCTGTGACTTCACTAACCTCCATTCTGTGACTTCACACACCTCTATTGTTTCACTTCACACACCTCCATTCTTTGCCTTCACACACCTCCATTCCATGACTTCACAAACCTCCATTCCATGAGTTCACACACCTCCATTCTATGAGTTCACACACCTCCAATTTGACTTCACACACCTCCATTCTATGACTTCACACACCTTAATTCTTACTTCAGAAACATCCATTCTCTGACTTCACACACCTCCATTCTATGACTTCACAAACCTCCATTCTGTGACTTCACAAACCTCCATTTTGTGACTTCACACACCTCCATTCTATGACTTCACAAACCTCCATTCTGTGACTTCACAAACCTCCATTTTGTGACTTCACACACCTCCTTTCTATGACTTCACACACTTCCATTCTATGACTTCACACACCTCCATTCTGTGGCTTCACACACCTACATTCTGAGTTCACACACCTCCATTCTGTGACTTCACACACCTGCATTCTGTGACTTTACACACCTCCATTCTGTGACTTCACACACCTCCATTCTGTGACTTCACACACCTTGATACTATGACTTCACACACCTCCATTCTATGACTTCACACACCTCAATTCTATGACTTCACACACCTCCATTCTATGACTTCACACACCTCCATTCTGTGACTTCACACACCTCCACTCTATGATTTCAAACACCTTCATTCTTACTTCACAAACATCCATTCTGTGACTTCCCACACCTCCATTCTGTGACTTCACACACCTTCATTCTGACTTCATACACCTACATTCTGTGACTTCACACACCTCAATTCTGTGACTTCACACACCTCCATTCTGACTTCACACGCCTCCATTCTATGACTTCACACACCTCCATTCTGTGATTTCACACACCTCCATTTTGTGACTTCACACACCTCCATTCTCTGACTTCACACAATACAATTCTGTGACTTGACACACCTCCATTCTGACTTCACACACCTCCATTCTATGATTTCACATACCTCCATTCTGTGACTTCACACACCTCCATTCTGTGACTTCATACACTTCCATTCTGACTCACACCCCTCCATTCTGACTTCACACACCTCCATCTGACTTCACACAGCTCCATTCTATGAATTCACACACCTCCATTCTGTGACTTCACACACCATCTTTTTGACTTCACACACCTCCATTCTGTGACTTCACACACCTCCATTCTGTGACTTCACACACCTCCATTCTGTGACTTCACACACCTCTATTGTTTCACTTCACACACCTCCATTCTTTGACTTCACACACCTCCATTCCATGACTTCGCAAACCTCCATTCTATGAGTTAACACACCTCCATTCTATGAGTTCACACACCTCCAATTTGACTTCACACACCTCCATTCTATGACTACACACACCTTCATTCTTACTTCAGAAACATCCGTTCTCTGACTTCACACACCTCCATTCTATGACTTCACAAACCTCCATTCTGTGACTTCACACACCTACATTCTGAGTTCACACACCTCCTTTCTATGACTTCACACACTTCCATTCTATGACTTCACACACCTCCATTCTGTGGCTTCACTCACCTACATTCTGAGTTCACACACCTCCATTCTGTGACTTCACACACCTCCATTCTGACTTCACACACCTCCATTCTGTGACTTCACACACCTCAATTCTGTGACTTCACACACCTCCATTCTGACTTCACACACCTCCGTTCTATGACTTCACACACCTCCATTCTGTGATTTCACACACCTCCATTTTGTGACTTCACACACCTCCATTCTATGACTTCACACACCTCCATTGTGATTTCACACACGTCCATTCTATGACTTCACACACCTCCGTTCTGACTTCACACAGCTCCATTCTGTGACTTCACAATACTCCATTCTGCGATTTCACACACCTCCATACTATGACTTCACACACCTCCATCTATGACTTCACACACCTCCATTCTGAGTTCACACACTTCCATTCTGTGACTTCACACACCTCCATTCTGACTTCACACTCCTTCATTTTATGACTTCACAAACCTCCATTCTGTGACTTCTGACACCTCAATTCTATGACTTCACACACTTCCATTGTGACGTCACACAACTCCATTCTATGAGTTCACACATCTCCATTCTATGATTTCACAAACCTCCATTCTATGACTTCACACACCTCCATTCTGACTTCACACACCTTCATTTTATGACATCACAGACCTCGAATCTGTGACTTCACTCACCTCCACTCTATGACTTCACACTCCTCCATTCTATGACTTCCCACACCTCCTTTCTATGACTTCACCCACCTCAGTCTATGACTTCACACAACTCCATTCTGACTTCACACCCCTCCATTCTGTGACTTCACACACCTCCATTCTATGACTTCACACACCTCAATTCTATGACTTCACACACCTCCATTCAATGACTTCACACACCTCCATTCTGTGACTTCACACCCCTCCATTCGTTGACATCAAAAACCACCATTCTATGACTTCACACAACTCCATTTTGACTTCACACACCTCCATTCTATGAGTTCACAAACCTCCATTTTATGACTTCACACACCTCCATTCTATGACTTCACACACCTCAATTCTATGATTTCACACACCTCCATTCTATGACTTCACACACCTCCATTCTATGACTTCACACACCTCCATTCGTTGACATCAAAAACCACCATTCTATGACTTCACACAACTCCATTTTGACTTCACACACCTCCATTGTATGAGTTCGCACACATCCATTTTATGACTTCACACACCTCCATTCTATGACTTCACACACCTCAATTCTATGACTTCACACACCTCCATTCTATGACTTCACACACCTCAATTCTGTGACTTCACACACCTCCACTCTATGACTTCAAACACCTTCATTCTTATTTCACAAACATCCATTCTGTGACTTCACACACCTCCATTCTGTGACTTCACACACCTTCATTCTGACTTCACACACCTCCATTCTGTGACTTCACACACCTCAATTCTGTGACTTCACACACCTCCATTCTGTGACTTCACACACCTTCATTCTGAGTTCACACACCTCCATTCTGTGACTTCACACACCTCCATTCTGACTTCACACACCTCCATTCTGTGACTTCACACACCTCAATTCTGTGACTTCACACACCTCCATTCTGACTTCACACACCTCCGTTCTATGACTTCACACACCTCCATTCTGTGATTTCACACACCTCCATTTTGTGACTTCACACACCTCCATTCTATGACTTCACACACCTCCATTGTGACTTCACACACGTCCATTCTATGACTTCACACACCTCCGTTCTGACTTCACACAGCTCCATTCTGTGACTTCACAATACTCCATTCTGCGATTTCACACACCTCCATACTATGACTTCACACACCTCCATCTATGACTTCACACACCTCCATTCTGAGTTCACCCACTTCCATTCTGTGACTTCACACACCTCCATTCTGACTTCACACTCCTTCATTTTATGACTTCACAAACCTCCATTCTGTGACTTCTGACACCTCAATTCTATGACTTCACACACTTCCATTGTGACGTCACACAACTCCATTCTATGAGTTCACACATCTCCATTCTATGATTTCACAAACCTCCATTCTATGACTTCACACACCTCCATTCTGACTTCACACACCTTCATTTTATGACATCACAGACCTCGAATCTGTGACTTCACTCACCTCCACTCTATGACTTCACACTCCTCCATTCTATGACTTCCCACACCTCCTTTCTATGACTTCACCCACCTCAGTCTATGACTTCACACACCTCCATTCTGACTTCACACCCCTCCATTCTGTGACTTCACACACCTCCATTCTATGACTTCACACACCTCAATTCTATGACTTCACACACCTCCATTCAATGACTTCACACACCTCCATTCTGTGACTTCACACCCCTCCATTCGTTGACATCAAAAACCACCATTCTATGACTTCACACAACTCCATTTTGACTTCACACACATCCATTCTATGAGTTCACAAACCTCCATTTTATGACTTCACACACCTCCATTCTATGACTTCACACACCTCAATTCTATGATTTCACACACCTCCATTCTATGACTTCACACACCTCCATTCTATGACTTCACACACCTCCATTCGTTGACATAAAAAACCACCATTCTATGACTTCACACAACTCCATTTTGACTTCACACACCTCCATTGTATGAGTTCGCACACATCCATTTTATGACTTCACACACCTCCATTCTATGACTTCACACACCTCAATTCTATGACTTCACACACCTCCATTCTATGACTTCACACACCTCAATTCTGTGACTTCACACACCTCCACTCTATGACTTCAAATACCTTCATTCTTATTTCACAAACATCCATTCTGTGACTTCACACACCTCCATTCTGTGACTTCACACACCTTCATTCTGACTTCACACACCTCCATTCTGTGACTTCACACACCTCAATTCTGTGACTATACACACCTCCATTATGATTTTACACACCTCCATTCTATGACTTCACACACTTCCATTCTATGACTTCACACACCTCCATTCTATGACTTCACACACCTCAATTCTATGACTTCACACACCTCCATTCTATGACTTCACACAACTCCATTCTGTGACTTCACACACCTCCACTCTATGACTTCAAATACCTTCATTCTTACTTCACAAACATCCATTCTGTGACTTCACACACCTCCATTCTGTGACTTCACACACCTTCATTCTGACTTCACACACCTCCATTCTGTGACTTCACACACCTCCATTCTGTGACTTCACACACCTCCATTCTGACTTCACACGCCTCCATTCTATGACTTCACACACCTCAATTCTGTGACTTCACACACCTCCATTCTGACTTCACACACCTCCATTCTATGACTTCACACACCTCCATTCTGTGATTTCACACACCTCCATTTTGTGACTTCACACACCTCCATTCTCTGACTTCACACACCTCAATTCTGTGACTTGACACACCTCCATTCTGAGTTCACACACCTCCATTCTATGATTTCACATACCTCCATTCTGTGACTTCACACACCTCCATTCTGTGACTTCACACACTTCCATTCTGACTTCACACCCCTCCATTCTGACTTCACACACCTCCATCTGACTTCACACAGCTCCATTCTATGAATTCACACACCTCCATTCTGTGACTTCACACACCATCTTTTTGATTTCACACACCTCCATTCTGTGACTTCACACACCTACATTCTGTGACTTCACACACCTCTATTGTTTCACTTCACACCTCCATTCTTTGACTTCACACACCTCCATTCCATGACTTCACAAACCTCCATTCTAGGAGTTCACACACCTCCATTCTATGAGTTCACACACCTCCAATTTGACTTCACACACCTCCATTCTTTGACTTCACACACCTTCATTCTTACTTCAGAAACATCCATTCTCTGACTTCACACACCTCCATTCTATGACTTCACAAACCTCCATTCTGTGACTTCACACACCTCCATTCTGAGTTCACACACCTCCTTTCTATGACTTCACACACTTCCATTCTATGATTTCACACACCTCCATTCTGTGGCTTCACTCACCTACATTCTGAGTTCACACACCTCCATTCTGTGACTTCACACACCTTCATTCTGACTTCACACACCTCCATTCTGTGACTTCACACACCTCAATTCTGTGACTTCACACACCTCCATTCTGACTTCACACACCTCCATTCTATGACTTCACACACCTCCATTCTGTGATTTCACACACCTCCATTTTGTGACTTCACACACCTCCATTCTATGACTTCACACACCTCCATTGTGACTTCACACGCCTCCATTCTATGAGTTCACACACCTCCATTCTGACTTCACACACCTCCATTCTATGACTTCACACACCTCCGTTCTGACTTCACACAGCTCCATTCTGTGACTTCACAAAACTCCATTCTGCGATTTCACAAACCTCCATACTATGACTTCACACACCTCCATCTATGACTTCACACACCTCCATTCTGAGTTCACACACTTCCATTCTGTGACTTCACACACCTCCATTCTGACTTCACACACCTTCATTTTATGACTTCACAAACCTCCACTCTGTGACTTCTGACACCTCAATTCTATGACTTCACACACTTCCATTGTGACGTCACACAACTCCATTCTATGAGTTCACACATCTCCATTCTATGATTTCACAAACCTCCATTCTATGACTTCACACACCTCCATTCTGACTTCACACACCTTCATTTTATGACATCACAGACCTCGAATCTGTGACTTCACTCACCTCCACTCTATGACTTCACACTCCTCCATTCTATGACTTCCCACACCTCCTTTCTATGACTTCACCCACCTCAGTCTATGACTTCACACACCTCCATTCTGACTTCACACACCTCCATTCTATGACTTCACACACCTCCATTCTGTGATTTCACACACCTCCATTTTGTGACTTCACACACCTCCATTCTCTGACTTCACACACTTCCATTGTGACTTCACACACGTCCATTCTATGACTTCACACACCTCCGTTCTGACTTCACACAGCTCCATTCTGTGACTTCACAATACTCCATTCTGCGATTTCACACACCTCCATACTATGACTTCACACACCTCCATCTATGACTTCACACACCTCCATTCTGAGTTCACCCACTTCCATTCTGTGACTTCACACACCTCCATTCTGACTTCACACTCCTTCATTTTATGACTTCACAAACCTCCATTCTGTGACTTCTGACACCTCAATTCTATGACTTCACACACTTCCATTGTGACGTCACACAACTCCATTCTATGAGTTCACACATCTCCATTCTATGATTTCACAAACCTCCATTCTATGACTTCACACACCTCCATTCTGACTTCACACACCTTCATTTTATGACATCACAGACCTCGAATCTGTGACTTCACTCACCTCCACTCTATGACTTCACACTCCTCCATTCTATGACTTCCCACACCTCCTTTCTATGACTTCACCCACCTCAGTCTATGACTTCACACACCTCCATTCTGACTTCACACCCCTCCATTCTGTGACTTCACACACCTCCATTCTATGACTTCACACACCTCAATTCTATGACTTCACACACCTCCATTCAATGACTTCACACACCTCCATTCTGTGACTTCACACCCCTCCATTCGTTGACATCAAAAACCACCATTCTATGACTTCACACAACTCCATTTTGACTTCACACACCTCCATTCTATGAGTTCACAAACCTCCATTTTATGACTTCACACACCTCCATTCTATGACTTCACACACCTCAATTCTATGATTTCACACACCTCCATTCTATGACTTCACACACCTCCATTCTATGACTTCACACACCTCCATTCGTTGACATCAAAAACCACCATTCTATGACTTCACACACCTCCATTGTATGAGTTCGCACACATCCATTTTATGACTTCACACACCTCCATTCTATGACTTCACACACCTCAATTCTATGACTTCACACACCTCCATTCTATGACTTCACACACCTCAATTCTGTGACTTCACACACCTCCACTCTATGACTTCAAACACCTTCATTCTTATTTCACAAACATCCATTCTGTGACTTCACACACCTCCATTCTGTGACTTCACACACCTTCATTCTGACTTCACACACCTCCATTCTGTGACTTCACACACCTCAATTCTGTGACTATACACACCTCCATTATGATTTTACACACCTCCATTCTATGACTTCACACACTTCCATTCTATGACTTCACACACCTCCATTCTATGACTTCACACACCTCAATTCTATGACTTCACACACCTCCATTCTATGACTTCACACAACTCCATTCTGTGACTTCACACACCTCCACTCTATGACTTCAAATACCTTCATTCTTACTTCACAAACATCCATTGTGTGACTTCACACACCTCCATTCTGTGACTTCACACACCTTCATTCTGACTTCACACACCTCCATTCTGTGACTTCACACACCTCCATTCTGTGACTTCACACACCTCCATTCTGACTTCACACGCCCCCATTCTATGACTTCACACACCTCAATTCTGTGACTTCACACACCTCCATTCTGAGTTCACACACCTCCATTCTATGATTTCACATACCTCCATTCTGTGACTTCACACACCTCCATTCTGTGACTTCACACACTTCCATTCTGACTTCACACCCCTCCATTCTGACTTCACACACCTCCATCTGACTTCACACAGCTCCATTCTATGAATTCACACACCTCCATTCTGTGACTTCACACACCATCTTTTTGATTTCACACACCTCCATTCTGTGACTTCACACACCTACATTCTGTGACTTCACACACCTCTATTGTTTCACTTCACACACCTCCATTCTTTGACTTCACACACCTCCATTCCATGACTTCACAAACCTCCATTCTAGGAGTTCACACACCTCCATTCTATGAGTTCACACACCTCCAATTTGACTTCACACACCTCCATTCTTTGACTTCACACACCTTCATTCTTACTTCAGAAACATCCATTCTCTGACTTCACACACCTCCATTCTATGACTTCACAAACCTCCATTCTGTGACTTCACACACCTCCATTCTGAGTTCACACACCTCCTTTCTATGACTTCACACACTTCCATTCTATGATTTCACACACCTCCATTCTGTGGCTTCACTCACCTACATTCTGAGTTCACACACCTCCATTCTGTGACTTCACACACCTTCATTCTGACTTCACACACCTCCATTCTGTGACTTCACACACCTCAATTCTGTGACTTCACACACCTCCATTCTGACTTCACACACCTCCATTCTATGACTTCACACACCTCCATTCTGTGATTTCACACACCTCCATTTGGTGACTTCACACACCTCCATTCTATGACTTCACACACCTCCATTGTGACTTCACACGCCTCCATTCTATGAGTTCACACACCTCCATTCTGACTTAACACACCTCCATTCTATGACTTCACACACCTCCGTTCTGACTTCACACAGCTCCATTCTGTGACTTCACAATACTCCATTCTGCGATTTCACAAACCTCCATACTATGACTTCACACACCTCCATCTATGACTTCACACACCTCCATTCTGAGTTCACACACTTCCATTCTGTGACTTCACACACCTCCATTCTGACTTCACACACCTTCATTTTATGACTTCACAAACCTCCACTCTGTGACTTCTGACACCTCAATTCTATGACTTCACACACTTCCATTGTGACGTCACACAACTCCATTCTATGAGTTCACACATCTCCATTCTATGATTTCACAAACCTCCATTCTATGACTTCACACACCTCCATTCTGACTTCACACACCTTCATTTTATGACATCACAGACCTCGAATCTGTGACTTCACTCACCTCCACTCTATGACTTCACACTCCTCCATTCTATGACTTCCCACACCTCCTTTCTATGACTTCACCCACCTCAGTCTATGACTTCACACACCTCCATTCTGACTTCACACACCTCCATTCTATGACTTCACACACCTCCATTCTGTGATTTCACACACCTCCATTTGTGACTTCACACACCTCCATTCTCTGACTTCACACACTTCCATTGTGACTTCACACACGTCCATTCTATGACTTCACACACCTCCGTTCTGACTTCACACAGCTCCATTCTGTGACTTCACAATACTCCATTCTGCGATTTCACACACCTCCATACTATGACTTCACACACCTCCATCTATGACTTCACACACCTCCATTCTGAGTTCACCCACTTCCATTCTGTGACTTCACACACCTCCATTCTGACTTCACACTCCTTCATTTTATGACTTCACAAACCTCCATTCAGTGACTTCTGACACCTCAATTCTATGACTTCACACACTTCCATTGTGACGTCACACAACTCCATTCTATGAGTTCACACATCTCCATTCTATGATTTCACAAACCTCCATTCTATGACTTCACACACCTCCATTCTGACTTCACACACCTTCATTTTATGACATCACAGACCTCGAATCTGTGACTTCACTCACCTCCACTCTATGACTTCACACTCCTCCATTCTATGACTTCCCACACCTCCTTTCTATGACTTCACCCACCTCAGTCTATGACTTCACACACCTCCATTCTGACTTCACACCCCTCCATTCTGTGACTTCACACACCTCCATTCTATGACTTCACACACCTCAATTCTATGACTTCACACACCTCCATTCAATGACTTCACACACCTCCATTCTGTGACTTCACACCCCTCCATTCGTTGACATCAAAAACCACCATTCTATGACTTCACACAACTCCATTTTGACTTCACACACCTCCATTCTATGAGTTCACAAACCTCCATTTTATGACTTCACACACCTCCATTCTATGACTTCACACACCTCAATTCTATGATTTCACACACCTCCATTCTATGACTTCACACACCTCCATTCTATGACTTCACACACCTCCATTCGTTGACATCAAAAACCACCATTCTATGACTTCACACACCTCCATTGTATGAGTTCGCACACATCCATTTTATGACTTCACACACCTCCATTCTATGACTTCACACACCTCAATTCTATGACTTCACACACCTCCATTCTATGACTTCACACACCTCAATTCTGTGACTTCACACACCTCCACTCTATGACTTCAAACACCTTCATTCTTATTTCACAAACATCCATTCTGTGACTTCACACACCTCCATTCTGTGACTTCACACACCTTCATTCTGACTTCACACACCTCCATTCTGTGACTTCACACACCTCAATTCTGTGACTATACACACCTCCATTATGATTTTACACACCTCCATTCTATGACTTCACACACTTCCATTCTATGACTTCACACACCTCCATTCTATGACTTCACACACCTCAATTCTATGACTTCACACACCTCCATTCTATGACTTCACACAACTCCATTCTGTGACTTCACACACCTCCACTCTATGACTTCAAATACCTTCATTCTTACTTCACAAACATCCATTGTGTGACTTCACACACCTCCATTCTGTGACTTCACACACCTTCATTCTGACTTCACACACCTCCATTCTGTGACTTCACACACCTCCATTCTGTGACTTCACACACCTCCATTCTGACTTCACACGCCCCCATTCTATGACTTCACACACCTCAATTCTGTGACTTCACACACCTCCATTCTGAGTTCACACACCTCCATTCTATGATTTCACATACCTCCATTCTGTGACTTCACACACCTCCATTCTGTGACTTCACACACTTCCATTCTGACTTCACACCCCTCCATTCTGACTTCACACACCTCCATCTGACTTCACACAGCTCCATTCTATGAATTCACACACCTCCATTCTGTGACTTCACACACCATCTTTTTGATTTCACACACCTCCATTCTGTGACTTCACACACCTACATTCTGTGACTTCACACACCTCTATTGTTTCACTTCACACACCTCCATTCTTTGACTTCACACACCTCCATTCCATGACTTCACAAACCTCCATTCTAGGAGTTCACACACCTCCATTCTATGAGTTCACACACCTCCAATTTGACTTCACACACCTCCATTCTTTGACTTCACACACCTTCATTCTTACTTCAGAAACATCCATTCTCTGACTTCACACACCTCCATTCTATGACTTCACAAACCTCCATTCTGTGACTTCACACACCTCCATTCTGAGTTCACACACCTCCTTTCAATGACTTCACACACTTCCATTCTATGATTACACACACCTCCATTCTGTGGCTTCACTCACCTACATTCTGAGTTCACACACCTCCATTCTGTGACTTCACACACCTTCATTCTGACTTCACACACCTCCATTCTGTGACTTCACACACCTCAATTCTGTGACTTCACACACCTCCATTCTGACTTCACACACCTCCATTCTATGACTTCACACACCTCCATTCTGTGATTTCACACACCTCCATTTGGTGACTTCACACACCTCCATTCTATGACTA
>NW_028327412.1:40000-86646 GCF_031878675.1 Megascapheus bottae | reverse complement strand
TCTAACCTTAACCCTAAACCTGAACCTAAACCTAACCCTAAACATAACCCTAACCCTTACCCTAGCTGTAACCGTACCCTAACCCTCACCCTATACTTAACACTAACTTTAACACTAACACTAACCCTAACCATAACACTAACCCTAAACCTAACCCTAAACCTAACACTAACCCTAACCTCAACCCTAAACCTTACCCTTACCCTAACTCTAACACTAAACCTAACCCTAACCTAAATCTAACACTTACCCTTACCCTAACCATAACCCTAACCCTAACCTTTACCCTAACCCTAACCCTTACCCTAACCCTAACCACAAACCTAACCCTAAACCTAACCCTAACACAAACCCTTACCCTAACCCTAACGCAAACCATAACCCTAACACTAACCCTAACCCTAACCCTAAACCTAACCCTAACCCTAACCCTTACCCTTACCCTAACCCTAAACCTAACCCTAACAATTACCCTAACACTAATCCTTACCCTAACCCTAACCCTAACCCTAACTCTCACCCTTACCCTAATCCTAACACTAAACCTTACCCTTACCCTAATCCTAAACCTAACCTTAATCCTAACCCTAAACCTAACCCTAACCCTAATCCTTAACCTAACCCTAACCCTTACCCTTACCCTAACGCTAACCTTACCTTTAACCCTAACCCTAACCCTAACCCTAACACTTACCCTAACCCTAACACTCACCCTTAGACTAACTCTAACCCTAACCATAACCTTACACCTAAACCTAACCCTAACCCTAACCCTTACCCTTACCCTAACACTAACCCTCACCCTAACCCTTACTCTTACCCTAACCCTAACTCAAAACCTAACCCTAACCCTAACACTAAAACTTACCCTTACTCTAAAGCCAACCCTAACCTTTACCCTAACCCTAACCCTAACCCTAACCCCTAACCCTAACCCTAACCCTAAACCTTACCCTTACCCCAACCATAAAAGTAACCCTAACCCTAACACTAACCCTTAACCCTCATCCTAACTCTAACCCTTACCTTTACCCTAACCCTAACCTTAACCCTAAACCGAACACTAACCCTAACCCTAACCCTTACCCTAACCCTAACCCTAAGCCTAGACCTAAACCTAACCCTAACACTTACCCTTACTTTAACCCTAACCCTAAACCTAACCCTAAACCTAACCCTAACCCTAACACTTACCCTAATCCTAATCCTAACCATAACCCTAATCCTAAACCTTACCCTTACCCTAACCGTAACCGTAACCCTTACCCTTACCCTAACCCTAAACCTAACCTTAATGCTAACCGTAACCCTAACCCTAACCCTTACCCTAACCCTAACCCTGACCCTAATCCCTACCCTAAGCCTAACCCTAACCCTTACCCTTTCCCTAACCATAACCCTAAACCTAAACCTAATACTAACCTTACCCTTACCCTTACCCTAACCCTAACCCTAACCCTAACCTTAACCCTAACCCTAACACTAAACCTAAACTTTACCCTTACCCTAACCCTAAACCTAAACCTAAACCTAACCCTACCCTAACCCTAAACCTTACCCGTACCCTAAACCTAACCCTAACCCTAAACCTTAAACTTACCCTAACCCTAACCCTAACCCTAACCCTAATTTTAACTCTAACCCGAACCCTAATCCTTACCCTTACCCTAACACTAACCCTAACCCTAACCCTTACTCTTACCCTAACCCTAACTCCAAACATAACCCTAACGCTAAACCTTACCCTTAACCTAAAGGTAACCCTAAACCTTACCCTAACCATAACCCTAACCCTAACCCCTAACCTAACCCTAAACCTAAACCTTACCCTTGCCCTAACCATAAACCTAACCCTAACCCTGACACTAACCCCTAACCCTCACCCTAACCCTAACCCTTATCTTTACCCTAACCCTAACCTTAACCCTAAACCGAACCCTAACCCTAACCCTAACCCTTACTGTAAGCCTAACTCTGACCCTAGATTTAAACCTAACCCTAACCCTTACCTTTACCCTAACCCTAACCCTAAATCTAACCCTAAACCTAACCTGAACGGTAACACTTACCCTAACCCTTACCATAACCCTAACCCTAACCCTAACCTTAACCCTAACCCTAACCCTAACCCTAAACCTTACCCTTACCCTAATCCTAACCGTAAACCTAACACTAACCCTAACCCTAACCCTATACCTTACCTGTACCCTAAACCTAACCGTAACCCTAACCCTAAATCTTAAACTTACCCTAACCCTAACCCTAACCCTAACCCTAACTTTAACCCTAACCCTAACCCTAACCATAACCTTTACACTTAACCTTACCCTAACCCTAACCCTAACCATAAACCTAAACTTTACCCTAACTCAAACCCTAACCTTAACCCTTACCCTTACCCTAACCCTCACCATAAACCTAACTCTAACCCAAATCCTAACTCAAACCCTAACCCTTACCCTAACCCTAACCTAACCCTTAGCCTAACCCTAACCCTAAACTTAACCCTAACCTTAACCCTAACCCTAAACCTTACCCTTACCCTAAGCCTAACCCTAACCCTAACACTAACCCTAACCTTAACCCTAACCCTAACCCTAACCCTTACCCTTAACCTAACCCTAACCATAACCATAACCCTAACACCAACCCTAACATTAATCCTAACCAATACCCTTACCATAACCCTAAACCTAACCCTAACCCTTACCCTTACCCTAACCCTAACCCTAAACCTAACACTAACCCTAACCCTTACCCTAAACCTAACACTAACCCTAACCCTGACCCTAACCCTAACACATACTCTTACCCTAACCGTATCCCTAAACCTAACCTTTACCCTAACCCTAACCGTTACCATTACCCTAACCCCAAACCTAACCCTAACCCTAACTCTAACCCTGACCCTTACCCTAACCCTAACCCTAACCCTAACACTAACGCTAACCCTTACCCTAACCCTAACCCTTAACCTAACCCTAAACCTAAGCCTAACCCTAACCCTAACACTAATCCTTATCCTAACCCTAACCCTAACCCTAACCCTTAACCTTACCCTAACCCTAAACCTAACACTTAGATTACCCAAACCGTAACCCTAACCTTAATGTTAACCCTAACCCTAACACTAACCCTAACACTTACCCTAAACCTAAACGTAACCCTTATCATTACCCTAACCCTAAACCTAACCCTAAGCCTTACCCTTTTCCTAACCCTAACCCTAACCCTAAACTTAATGCCAACCCTAAACCTAACCCTAACCCTAACCCTTACCCTACCAAAACCCTATTCCTAACCCTAACCCTTACCCTTACCCTAACCCTTACCCTAAATCTAACCCTAACCCTAACCGTAACCCTAAACTTTACCCTAACTCAAACCCTAAACTTAACCCTTACCTTTACCCTAACCCTAACCCTCACCCTTAGCCTAACCCTAACCCTAACCCTAACCTTAAACCTAACCCTAACCCTAACCCTAACCCTTACCCTAACCCTAACCATAACCCTAACCCTAACCCTTACCCTTACCCTAACACTAACCCTAACCCTAACCTTAATGCTAACCCTAACCATAACACTAATCCTCACCCTAACCCTAACCCTTACCCTTAACCTAACCCTAACCCTAACCCTAACCCTAACCTTTACCCTTTCCCTAAATCTAACCCTAACCCTAACCCTAACCTTAATGCTAACACTTACCCTAACCCTAACCCTAACCCTAACACTTACCCTTACCCTAACCCTAACCCTAACCCTAAACCTTACCCTTACCCAAACCCAACCCTACCTCTAACCCTAACCCTAACCGTAACCCTAACCCTAACCCTTACCCTAAACGTAACCCTAAACCTTAGCCTAACCCTAACCCTAACCCTAACACTTACCCTTAACCTAACTCTAACACTAAACTTAACCCCAAACCTAAACCTAAACCTAACCCTATCCCTAACTCTTACCCTTACCCTAACCCTAACGCTAACCCTAACACTAACCCTAACACTTACCCTTGCCCTAACCCTAACCCTAACCCTAAACCCTACACTAACCCTAACCCTAAACCTAACCCCTATTCCTAACCCTTATCCTAAACCTAATCCTAACCCCTAACCCTAACCCTTACCCTAACCCAAACCCTAACCCTAACCCTTACCTTACCCTAACCCTAACCCTAACTCTAATACTAACCCTAACCCAAACCCTAACCCTTACCCTAACACTAACCCTAACACTAACCCTAACCTTAACCCTAACCCTAACACTAACCCTAAACTTAACCCTAACCCTAACGCTAACCCTTACCCTAACCCTAACCATTACCCTTACCCTTACCCTAACCGTAACCGTAACCCTAAACCTAACATTAACCCTAACCCTAACATTAATCCTAACCCTTACCCTAACAGTAACCCTAACCCTTACACTTACACTAACCCTAACCCTCACCCTAATCTTAACACTACCTTTAACACTAACCCTAACTCTAACCCTCACCCTAACCCTTACCCTTACCCTAACCCTAACACTAAACCTAACCCTAACCCTTACCCTAACCCTAACCCTAACCCTAACCTTTACCCTAACCCAAACCCTTACCCTCACCCTAACCACAAACCTAACACTAACCCTAACCCTTACCCTAACCCTAACCCTAACCCTCACCCTAACAATAACCCTAACTTTAAACCAAACCCTAACCCTAACCCTAACACTTACCCTAAACCCTAAACTAACACTTAGCCTAACTCTAACCCTAACCCTAATCTTACCTCTAAACCTAACCCTAACCCTTACCCTTACCCTTACCCTAACACTAACATCAACCCTAACCCTTACACTTACACTAACTGCAAACCTAACCCTAACCCTAAACCGTACCCTTACCCTAAACCTAACCCTAACCCTTACCCTAACCCTAACCCTAACCCTAACCCCTAACCCTAATCATAACCCTAAACCTTACCCTTACTCTAACCATAAACCTAACCCTAACCCTAACACTAACCCCTAACCCTCACCCTAACCCTAACCCTTACCTTTACCCTAACCCTAACCTTAACCCTAAACCGAACACTAACCCTAACCCTAACCTTACACTAACCCTAAACCTAACTCTAGACCTAAACCTAACCCTACCCCTTACCATTACCCTAACCCTACACCTAAACCTAAACCTTACCCTAACCCTAAAACTTACCCTAACCCTAACCATAACATAACCCTAATCCTAATCCTTACCCTTACCCTAACCGTAAACCTAACCCTTACCCTTACCCTAACCCTAACCCTAAACTTAATGCTAACCCTTACCCTAACCCTAACTCTAACCCTAAACCTTACCCTAACCCTAACCCTAACCCTAAACCTTACCCTTTCCCTAACCCTAAAACTAACCCTAAACCTCACCCTAAACCTTACCCTTACCCTTACACTAAACCTATCCTTAACCCTAACCTTAACCCTAACCGTAACCCTAACCATAAACCTTACCCTTACCCTAACCCTAACCCTAAACCTAACCCTAACCCTATCCCTAAACCTTACCCGTACCCTAAACCTAACCCTAACCCTAACCCTAAGCCTTAAACTTACCCTAACCCTAACCCTAACCCTAACTTTAACCCTAACCCTAACCCTAACCCTTACCCTAACACTAACCCTAACCCCAACCCTTACTCTTACCCTAACCCTAACTCCAAACCTCACTCTAACCCTAACCCTAAACCTTACCCTTAACCTAAAGCTAACCCTAACCCTTACCCTAACCCTAAACCTGACCCTAACCTCTAACTCTAACCCTACCCTAAACCTTACCCTTACCCTAACCATAAACCTAACCCTAACCCTAACCCTAAACCTTACCCTAAAGCTATCCCTAACCCTAACCCTAACAATTACCCTTTCCTAACTCTAACCCTAACCCTAACCCTAACCCTAACCTTAATGCTAACCTTAACCTTAACCCTAACCCTAATCCTCACCCTAACCCTAACCCTTACCCTAAACCTAACCCTAACCCTAACCCTTACCCTTTCCTAACTCTAACCCTAACCCTAACCCTAACCTTAATGCTGACCCTAAACTTAACCCTAATCCTTATCCTAATCCTTACCCTAATCCTAACCCTTACCCTAACCCTAACCCTAACCCTTACCCTAATCGTAAACCTAAACCTTAGCCTAACCCTAACGCTAACCCTTACCTTAACGCTAACACTAAACCTATCCCTAATCCTAACACTGACCCATACCCTAACCCTAACCCTAACACTTACCCTTACCCTAACTCTAACCCTAAATTTAACCCAAACCTAAACCTCAACCTTACCCTAACCCTAACTCTTACCCTTACTCTAACCCTAACGCTAACCCTAACACTAACCCTAACACTTACCCTTGCCCTAACCCTAACCCTAACCCTAAACCATACACTAACACTAACCCTAACCCTAAGCCCTATCCCTAACCTACATCCTAAACCTAACCCTAACCCCTAAACCTAACCCTTACTCTAAACCTAACCCTAACCCTTACCCTTACCCTAACTCTAACCCTAACCCTAACCCAAACCCTAACACTTACACTAACCCTAACCCTAAACCTTAGTCTAACCCTAACCCTAATCCTAACCCTATCCCTAACCCTAACCCTAACCCTAACCCTACACTTAACCCTAACCCTAACGCTAACCCTTACCCTAACCCTAACCCTAACCCTAACCATTACCCTTACCCTTACCCTAACCGTAACCCTAACCCTAAACCTAATCCTAACATTAATCCTAACCCTTACCCTTACCCTAACCCTAACCCTATACTTAACACTAACTTTAATACTAACCCTAACCCTAACCCTTACCCTAACCCTTACCCTTACCCTAACCCTCACACTAAACCTAACCCTAACCCTAACCCTAACCCTAACCCTTACCCTAAACCTAACCCTAACCCTAACACTAACACTAACACTAACACTATTCCTAACCCTTACCCTAACCCTAACCCTAAACCTAACCCTAACCCTAACCCTTACCCTTACCCTAATCTGAAACCTAACCCTAACCCTAACGCTAATACTAATACTTACCCTAACCCTAACCCTACCCTAACACTTACCCTTATCCTAACCCTAACCCTAATCCTTACCCTTACCCTTACTCTAACCCTAAACCTAATCCTTACCCTTAACCTAACCCTAACCCTAACCTTAATGCTAACCCTAAACCTAACGCGAAACCTAACCCTAACCCTAACCCTTACCCTAACCCTAACCCTAAACCTAACCCTAACCCTAACCCTTACCCTTACCCTTATACGTAACCTAACCCTAACCCTAACACTAACACTAATGCTTACCCTAACCTTAACCCTACCACTGACCCTTACCCTAACCCTAACCCTAACCTTAGCTTAACCGTAACCCTAACCCTAACCTTAACTCTAAACCTAACACCCTAACCATAACCCTAACACTAACCCTAAACTTAACCCTAACCCTAACCCTAACCCTTACTCTTACCCTAACCTTAACGCTAAACCTAACCCTTACCCTAACACTAACCCTAAACCTAACCCTAAACCTGACCCTATCCCTAACCCTTACCCTAAACCTAACCTTACCCTAAACCTAACCCTAACCCTAACCCTAACCTTAACCCAAACGCCTACCCTTACTCTTACTAACACCCTAACCCTAACCCTAAACCTAACAGTAACCCTAATCTTAACCGTTACCCTAACCCTTACCTAAACCTAACCCTAACCCTAACGCTAAAACTGATCCTTACCCTAACCCTAACCCTAACCCTAACACTAATCCTTACCCTAACCCTAACCCTAACCCTTACCCTACCCTAACCCTAACCCTAATACTTACCCTATCCCTTACCCTTACCCTAACCTTAAAATTAACCCTAACCCCATCCCTAACCCTAACCTTAACCGTAACCGTACCCTAACCCTAACCCTATCCCTTACCCTTAACCTAACCCTAACCTTAAACCTAACCCTAACCGTAACCCTAACCCTTACCTTACCCTAACCCTAACCCAAAACCTAACCCTTACCCTTACCCTAACCCTAACCTTAACCATATTGCTAACCCTAACCCTAAACCTAACCCTTACCCTAACCCTAAACCTTACCCTATTCCTTACCTAATCCTACCCCTAACCATAACCCTAACCCTTACCCTTTCCTAACCCTAACCCTATCCCTAACCCTAACCCTTACCCATACCATTACCCTAACCCTAACACTAACCCTAACCGAAACTTAACCCTAACCCAAACCGTAACCTAAACCTAACCTTTACCCTAAACCTAACCCTAACCCTTACACTTACCCTAAATCTAACCCTAACCCTAACCTTAACCCCAGCGCTTACCCTTACCCTAACACTAACCCTAACCCTAACCCTAATCCTTACACTAACCCTAACCAAAACCGTTACCCTAACCCTAACCCTACCCCTTAGCGTAACCCTAACCCTAACCCTAACCTTAACCATTACCCTAAGCCTTAACCTTACACTAAACCTAACCCTATCCCTAACCCTTACTCTTACCATAACCCTAACTCCAAACGTAACCCTAGCCCTAACACTAAACCTTACCCTTACCCTAAACCTAACCCTAACCCTTACCCTAAACCTAACCCTACCTCTAACACTAACCCTAACACTAACCCTAACCCTAACCCTTATCCTAACTGTAACCATAACCCTTAGCCTAACCGTAACCCTAACCCTAACCTTAACCCTAACAAAAACCTAACCCAATCCCTAACCCTAATCCTAACACTTACCCTTACCTTAACCCTAACCCTAACACTTACTCTTACCCTAACTCTAACCCTAACCTTAACCCCAAACCTAAACCTAAACATAACCCTAACCCTAACTCTTATCCTTACCCTAAACCTAACGCTAACCCTAACACAAACCCTAACACTTATCCTTGCCCTAACCCTAACCCTAACCCTAACCCTTACACTAACCCTAACCCTAACCCTAACCCCTATCCTAACCCTTATCCTAAACCTAACTCTAACCCCTAAGCCTAACACTTACCCTAACCCTAACCCTAACCCTAACCCTTACCCTTACCCTAACCCTAACCCTAACTCTAACCCTAACCCTAACCATAACCCTAACCCTAACCCCAACCCTAACATTAATCCTAAACCTTACCCTTACCCTAAACCTAACCCTAACCCTAACCCTAACGATAACAATAACCCTAACCTTAACCCTTACCCTTACCCTACCCTATACCTAACCCTAACCCTAACCCTTATCCTTTCCCTAACCCTAACCCTAACCCTAACCCTAACAGTTAGCCTTACCCTTACCCTAATCCTAACCCTAACCATAACTTTTACCAGACGTTAACCCTAACCCTAACCCTTACCCTAACCCTAACCCTAACCCCTAACCCTAACCCTTGTCCTAACCTTAACCCTAACCCTAACTCTGACCCTTCCCCTAAACCTAACCCTACCTCTCACCCTAACCCTAACCCTAAACCTAACCCTTACCCTAACCCTGACCCTAAACCCTAGCCTAACCCTAACCCTAAGCCTAACCTTAATCCTAACCCTAACCCTAACCCTTACTCTTACTCTAACCCTCACCTAAACCTAACCCTAACCCTAACCCTAAACCTTACCTTACACTAAACCTAACCCAGCCCTAACCCTGACCCCTAACACTAAACCTAACCCTTACCCTTACGCCTAACCCTTACCCTTACCCTAACCCTAACACTAAACTAACCCTAACCCTAACCCTAACCCTAACCCTAACATTAATCCTAACCCTTACCATTACCCTAACCCTAACCCTTACCCTTACCCTAACCCTAACCTAAACTTAACACTAACTTTAACACTAACCTAACCCCAACACTAACACTAACCCTAAACCTAACCCTAAACCTTACCCTTACCCTAACACTAACACTAACCCTAACCCTAAACCTAACCCTAACCACAAACCTAACCCTAACCCTAACCCTAACCCTTACCCTAACACTAACCCTAACCCTAACCATAACCCTAACACTAACCTAATCCTAACCCTTACCCTAACCCTAATCCTAAACCTAACCCTAACCCTAACCCTTACCCTTACCCTAATCCAAAACCTAACCCTAACCCTAACGCTAACACTAATCCTTACCCTAACCCTAACCCTAAACCTAACACTAATCCTTACCCTTACCCTAACCCTAACCCTAATACTTACCCTATCCCTTACCCTTACCCTAACTCTAAAATTAACCCTAAACTTATCCCTAACCCTAACCCTAACCCTAACCCTAACCTTTACCCTAACCCTAACCCTAACCCTAACCCTTAACCTAACCCTAACCTTAAACCTAACCCTAACAGTAACCCTAACCCTTACCCTTAACCTAACCCTAACCCTAACCTTATTGCTAACCCTAACACTAAACCTAACCCTTACCCTAACCCTAAACCTTACCCTAATCCTTACCCTAATCCTAACCCTAACCCTAACCCTAACCCTTACCCTTTCCTAACCCTAACCCTAACCCTATACCTAACCCTTACACTTACTCTTACCCTAACCTTAACCCGAAACTAACCCTAACCCTAACTGTAACCCTAAACCTAACCCTAACCCTAAACCTAACCCTAACCCTTACCCTTACCCTAAACCTAACCCTAACCCTAACCTTAACCCCAGCGCTTACCCTTACCGTAACCCTCTCCCTAACCCTAACCCTAAACCTTACCCTAACCCTAACCCTTACCCTTACCCTAGCCCTAACCCTACCTGTAACCCTAACCCTAACCCTAACCCTAACCATTACCCTAAACCTAACCCTACACCTTAGCCTAACCCTAACCCTAACCCTAACCTTAACCATTACCCTAAGCCTTACCTTACACTAAACCTAACCCTATCCCTAACCCTTACTCTTACCCTAACCCTAACTCCAAAGGTAACCATAACCCTAACACTAAACCTTACCCTTACCCTAATCCTAACCCTAACCCTTACCCTAACCCTAACCCTAACCCTACCTCTAACCCTAACCCTAAACCTAACCCTTATCCTAACTGTAGCCATAACACTTAGCCTAACCGTAACCCTAACCCTAACCTTAACCCTAACACTAAACCTAACCCAATCCCTAACCCTAATCCTAACACTTACCTTACCCTAACCCTAACCCTAACACTTACTCTTACCCTAACTCTAACCCTAAAATTAACCCCAAACCTAAACCTAAACCTAACCCTAACCCTAACTCTTATCCTTACCCTAAACCTAACGCTAACCCTAACTCTAACCCTAACACTTACCCTTGGCCTAACCCTAAACCTAACCCTAACCCTTACACTAACCCTAACCCTAAACCTAACCCCCATCCTAACCCTTATCCTAAAACCCAATCCTAACCCCTAAGCCTAACCCTTACCCTAACCCTAACCCTAACCCTAACCCTTACCCTTACCCTAACCATAACCCTAACTCTAAACCTAACCCTAACCCAAAACCTAACCCTTACTCTAACCCTAACCCTAACCCTAATCTTAAGCCTAACCCTTACCCTAACCCTAACCCTTACCCTAACCGTAACCCTTACCCTAACCCTAACCCTAACCCTTACCCTAACCCTAACCCTAACCCTAATCCTAACCCTCACCCTGACCATAACCCTTACCCTTACCCTTACCCTAACCCTAACCATAAACCTAACCCTAACCCTAAACCTAATTCTAACCCTTACCCTTACCCTAACCCTAACCCAAACCCTAACCCTTACCCTAAACGTAACCCTAACCCTTACACTTACTCTAAATCTAACCCTAACCCTAACCTTAACCCCAGCGCTTACCCTTACCCTAACACTAACCTTAACCCTAACCCTAACCCTAACCCTTACCCTAAACCTAACCCTAACCCTTACACTTACTCTAACCCTAACCCTAACCATAACCCTACCCCTTAGCGTGACTCAAACCCTAACCCTAACCTTAACCATTACCCTAAGCCTTAACCTTACACTAAACCTAACCCTATCCCTAACCCTTACTCTTACCATAACCCTAACTCCAAACGTAACCCTAACCCTAACACTAAACCTTACCCTTACCCTAAACCTAACCCTAACCCTTACCCTAAACCTAACCCTACCTCTAACACTAACCCTAACACTAACCCTAACCCTAACCCTTATCCTAACTGTAACCATAACACTTAGCCTAACCGTAACCCTAACCCTAACTTTAACCCTAACACTAAACCTAACCCAATCCCTAACCCTAATCCTAACACTTACCCTTACCTTAACCCTAACCCTAACACTTACTCTTACCCTAACTCTAACCCTAACCTTAACCCCAAACCTAAACCTAAACATAACCCTAAAGCTAACTCTTATCCTTACCCTAAACCTAACGCTAACCCTAACACTAACCCTAACACTTACCCTTGCCCTAACCCTAACCCTAACCCTAACCCTTTCACTAACCCTAACCTTAACCCTAACCCCTATCCTTACCCTTATCCTAAACCTAACTCTAACCCCTAAGCCTAACACTTACCCTAACCCTAACCCTAATCCTAACCCTTAACCTTACCGTAACCCTAACCCTAACTCTAACCCTAACCCTAACCATAACCCTAACCCTAACCCTAACCCCAACCCTAACATTAATCCTAAACCTTACCCTTACCCTAAAACTAACCCTAACCCTAACGATAACAATAACTCTAACCTTAACCCTTACCCTTACCCTACCCTATACCTAACCCTAACCCTAACCCTTATCCTTTCCCTAACCCTAACCCTAACCCTAACCCTAACAGTTAGCCTTACCCTTACCCTAATCCTAACCCTAACCATAAATTTTACCAGACGTTAACCCTAACCCTAACCCTTACCCTAACCCTAACCCTAACCCCTAACCCTAACCCTTGTCCTAACCCTAACCCTAACCCTAACTCTGACCCTTCCCCTAAACCTAACCCTACCTCTCACCCTAACCCTAACCCTAAACCTAAACTTTACCCTAACCCTAACCCTAAACCGTAGCCTAACCCTAACCCTAAACCTAACCTTAATCCAAACCCTAACCCTAACCCTTACTCTTACTCTAACCCTCACCCTAAACCTAACCCTAACCCTAACCCTAAACCTTACCTTACACTAAATCTAACCCTAACCCTAACCCTGACCCCTAACACTAAATCTAACCCTTACCCTTACCCTAACCCTTACCCTTACCCTAACCCTAACACTAAACTAACCCTAACCCTAACCCTAACCCTAACCCTAACATTAATCCTAACCCTTACCATTACCCTAACCCTAACCCTTACCCTTACCCTAACCCTAAACCTAAATTTAACACTAACTTTAACACTAATCCTAAACCCAACCCTAACACTAACCCTAAACCTAACCCTAAACCTTACCCTTACCCTAACACTAACACTAACCCTAACCCTAAACCTAACCCTAACCACAAACCTAACCCTAACCCTAACCCTAACCCTTACCCTAACCCTAACCCTAACCCTAACCATAACCCTAACACTAACCCTAATCCTAACCCTTACCCTAACCCTAATCCTAAACCTAACCCTAATCCTAACCCTTACCTTTACCCTAATCCAAAACCTGACCCTAACCCTAACGCTAACATTAATCCTTACCCTAACTCTAACCCTAACCCTAACACTAATCCTTACCCTAACCCTAACCCTAAACCTAACCCTTATCCTTACCTTAACTCTAACCCTAATACTTACCCTATCCCTTACCCTTACCCTAACTCTAAAATTAACCCTAAACCTATCCCTAACCCTAACCTTAACCGGAACCGTACCCTAAACCTGACCCTAACCCTAACACTTAACCTAACCCTAACCTTAAACCTAACCCTAACAGTAACCCTAACCCTTACCCTTAACCTAAACCTAACCCAAACCCTAACCCTTACCCTTACCCTAACCCTAACCCTAACCTTATTGCTAACCCTAACACTAAACCTAACCCTTACCCTAACCCTAAACCTTACCCTAATCCTTACCCTAATCCTAACCCTAACCCTAACCCTAACCCTTACCCTTTCCTAACCCTAACCCTAATCCTATACCTAACCCTTACCCTTACTCTTACCCTAACCTTAACCCGAAACTTAACCCTAACCCTAACTGTAACCCTAAACCTAACCCTAACCCTAAACCTAACCCTAACCCTTACCCTTACCCTAAACCTAACCCTAACCCTAACCTTAACCCCAGCGCTTACCCTTACCGTAACCCTCTCCCTAACCCTAACCCTAAACCTTACCCTAACCCTAACCCTTACCCTTACCCTAGCCCTAACCCTACCTCTAACCCTAACCCTAACCCTAACCCTAACCATTACCCTAACCCTAAACCTACCCCTTAGCCTAACCCTAACCCTAACCCTAACCTTAACCATTACCCTAAGCCTTAACTTTACACTAAACCTAACCCTATCCCTAACCCTTACTCTTACCCTAACCCTAACTCCAAACGTAACCCTAACCCTAACACTAAACCCTAACCTTACCCTAATCCTAACCCTAACCCTTACCCTAACCCTAACCCTAACCCTACCTCTAACCCTAACCCTTATCCTAACTGTAACCATAACACTTAGCCTAACCGTAACCCTAACCCTAACCTTAACCCTAACACTAAACCTAACCCAATCCCTAACCCTAATCCTAACACTTACCCTTACCCTAACCCTAACCCTAACACTTACTCTTACCCTAACTCTAACCCTAAACTTAACCCCAAACCTAAACCTAAACCTAACCCTAACCCTAACTCTTATCCTTACCCTAAACCTAAACGCTAACCCTAACACTAACCCTAACACTTACCCTTGCCCTAACCCTAACCCTAACCCTAACCCTTACACTAACCCTAACCCTAAACCTAACCCCTATCCTAACCCTTATCCTAAACCTAACCCTAACCCCTAAGCCTAACCCTTACCCTAACCCTAACCCTAACCCTAACCTTACCCTTACCCTAACCATAACCCTAACTCTAACCTAACCCTAACCCAAAACCTAACCCTTACTCTAACCCTAACCCTAACCATAATCTTAAGCCTAACCCTAACCCTAACCCTAACCATTACCCTAACCCTAACCCTAACCCTAATCCTGACCCTCACCCTAACCATAACCCTTACCCTTACCCTTACCCTAACCCTAACCATAAACCTAACCCTACCCTAAACCTAATTCTAACCCTTACCCTTACCCAAACCCTAACCCTAACCGAACCCTAACTTTTACCCTAACTCAAAACCTAACCCTAACCCTTCCCCTTACCCTTACCCTAACCCTAACCCTAATCCTGACCCTCAACCTAACCATAACCCTTACCCTTACCCTTACCCTAACCCTAACCATAAACCTAACCCTACCCTAAACCTAATTCTAACCCTTACCCTTACCCAAACCCTAAACCTAACCGAACCCTAACTTTTACCCTAACTCAAAACCTAACCCTAACCCTTCCCCTTACCCTTACCCTAACCCTAACCCTAACCCTAACCCTAACCCAATCCCTAACATTTACTCTAACCCTAACCCTAACCCTTAGCCTAACTCTAACTCTAACGCTATCCTTAAACCTAACCCTAACCCTAACCCTAACTCTATCCCTTACCGTTACCCTAAGCCTAACCCTAATCCTAACCTTACTCTTAAACTAACCCTAACCCCAAACCTAACCATAACCCTAACACAAAACCTTACCCTTACCCTAACCCTAACCCTAACCCTTACCCTTACCCTAACCCTAACCCTAAACCCAACCCCAAACCTAACCCTAACCCTAACCATTACCCTAACCCTAACCCTAACCCTAACCCTAAACTTAATGCTAACCATAACCGTAACCCTTACCCTTACCCTAACACTAACCCTAACACTAACCCTAACCCAAACCCTAACACTAATCCTAACCCTTTCCCTTTCCCTAACCCTAAACCTAACCTTAACCCTAACCTTAATGCTAACTCTAACCCTAAACCTAACCCTAATCCTTCCCCTAAACCTAACCCTTACCCTTACCCTACCCTTAACCCTACCACTAACCCTAACCCTAACCCTAACCATAACCCTTACCCTAACCCCAACCGTAACCCTTAGCCTAACCCTAACCCTAACGTTAACCCTAAACCTAACCCTAACCCTAAACCTTACCCTTACCATAACCCTAACCGAAACCCTTATATTTACCCTAACCCTAACTCCAAAACTAACCCTAACCCTAACACTAAACCTTACCCTTAAACTAAACCTAACCCTAACCCTTACCCTAGCCCTAACCCTAGCCCTACCCCTAACCTTAACCCTAACCTTAACACTAACCCTAACCCTTACCCTTACCCTAACACACTAACCTTAACCCTAACACTAACCCTAAACTTAACCCTAATCCTAACCCTAACCTTACCCTAACCCTAACCCTAAACCTAACCCTTACCCTTACCCTAACCCTAACCCTAACCCCAACCCTAACATTAATCCAAACCCTTACCCTTACCCTAATCCTAACCCTAACTGTACCCTTAACACTGACCCTAATCCTAACCCTTACCCTAACCCTAACCCTAACACCTAGCCTAACCCTAACCATAACCCTAACCCTAACCCTAACCCTAAACCTAACCCTTACCCTTACCCTAACCCTAACCCTAACCCTAACCCTAACCCTAACACCTAGCCTAACCCTAACCCTAACCCTAACCCTAACCCTAAGCCTAACACTAACCCTAACCCTAACACTAACCCTAATACTAACCGTAACCCTAACCCTAAACCTTACCCTTACCCTCACCCTAACCCTAACCCTAACCCTAACCCTTACCCTAAACCTAAACCTAACCCTTATCCTTACGCTAACCCTAACCCTAACCCTAACCCTCACCCTTTCCCTAACCGTAACCCTAACCCTAACCTTAATGCTAACCCTAACCCTAACCGTAACCCTAATTCTTACCCTAACCCTAACCCTTACCGTAACCCTAACCCTAACCCTAAACCTGCCCCTTACCCTAACCCTAACCCTACCTCTAACCCTAACCCTAACCCAATCCCTAACATTTACTCTAACCCTAACCCTAACCCTTAGCCTAACTCTAACTCTAACGCTATCCTTAAACCTAACCCTAACCATAACCCTAACTCTAACCCTTACCGTTACCCTAAGCCTAACCCTAAACCAAATCTAAACCTTAACCTTACCCTTACCCTAATCCTAACCCTAACCCTAACACTAACCTTTACCCTAACTCTAACCCTAACCCTAAACCTTACCCTTACCCTATCCCTAACACTAAACCTACCCCTAACCCTAACCCTAAACCTTACCCTTACCATAACCCTAACCGAAACCCTTATATTTACCCAAACCCTAACTCCAAAACTAACCCTAACCCTAACACTAAACCTTACCCTTAAACTAAACCTAACCCTAACCCTTACCCTAGCCCTAACCCTAACCCTAAGCCCTAACCCAAACCCTAACCCTAAACTTAATGCTAACCCTAACCCTAACGCTAACCCTAAACCTTACCCTAAACCTAAACCTAACCCTTATCCTTACCCTAAACCGAACCCTAAACCTTACACTTACCCAAACCCTAACACTACCACTAACCCTAACCCTAACCCTAACCCTTACCCTTACCCTAACCCTAACCCTTAGCCTAACCCTAACCCTAACAATAACCTTAACCCTAACCCTAATTCTAACCCTAACTCTAACCCTTACCGTTACCCTAACCCTAACCCTAACCTTAGTCTTAAAAAAACCCTAACCCCATCCTGACCCTAACCCTATCCCTAAACCTTACCCTTACCCTACATCTAACCCTAATCCTTACCCTAAACCTAACCATATCCCTATTCCCTAACCCTAAACCTAACCCTAAACCTTACCCTTACACTAACCATAAACCTAACCCTAACCCTAACACTAACCCCTAACCCTCACCCTAACCCTGAACCTTACCCTTACCCTAAACCTAAGGCTTAATTTAACCCTAAGGCGAACCATAACCCTAACCCTAACCCTTCCCCTAAACCTAACCGTAAACCTAAACCTAACCCTAACCCTTACCCTTACCCTAACCCTAACCCTAAACCTAACCCCAAACCTAACCCTAACCATAACCCTTAACCAAACCCTAAACCTAACCCTAACCCTTACCCTTACCCTAACCGTAAACCTACCTCTAACCCTAATCCTAACCCTAAAACTAACCCTTACCCTAACCCTAACCCTTACCCCTAGCCTAACCCTAAACCAAACCCTAACCTTAACCCTAACCTAATCATATCCCTTACCCTTACCCTAACACTAACCCTAACCCTAACCCTTACTCTTACCCTAACCCTCACCCCAAACCTAACCCTCACTCTAATCCTAAACCTTACCTTACCCTAAACCTAACCGTAACCCTTACCCTGACCCCTAACACTAACCCAAACCTTACCCCTACCCTAAAACTAACCCTACACTTAACCCTAAACGTAACACTAACCCTAACCCTAATCATATCCCTTACCCTTACCCTAACCCTAACCCTAACCCTTAACCCTTAGCCTAACCCTAACCCTAACGTTAACCCTAACCCTAAACCTAACCCTAACCCTAACCCTAACCCTAACACTAACCCTAACCCTAAACCTGAACCTAAACCAAATCTAACCCTTACCCTTACCCTAAACCTAACCCTAAACATAACCCTAACCCTAACCCTTACCCTAACCCTAACCCAACCCCAAACCCTAACCCTTACCCTTACCCTAACCCTAACCCTAACCTTAATGCTAACCCTAAACCTAACCCTAACACTTACCATAACCCTAACCCTAACTCTAAACCTTACCATAACCCTAACCGTTAACCTTTCTCTAACCCTAAACTTAACACTAATCCGAACCCTAAACCTAAACCTAACCCTAATCCTAACCCTAACCCTTACCCTTACACTAACCCTAACCCTAACCCTAACCCTAACCCTAGCCTTTACCCTTACCCTAACCCTAACCCTTACCCTGACCCTAACCCTGACCCTACTTCTAACCCTAACACAAACGCTAACCCTAACCCTTACCCTAACCCTAACTCAAACCTTACCGTTAGCCTAACCCTAACTGTAACCCTAACCTTACTCTTAAACTAACCCTAACCCCAAACCTGACCCTAACCCTAACCCTATCCCCTAACCCTTACAATAACCCTAAAACTTACCCTTACACTAATCATAAACCTAACCCTAACCCTAACATTAACCCCTAACCCTCATCCTAAACCTTACCCTTACTATTACCCTAACTCAAACGCTAAACTTAACCCTAAACCGAACCCTAACCCTGACACTAACTCTAACCCTAACCCTAACCCTAAACCTAAACCTAACCCTAACCCTTACCCTTAACCTAACCCTAACCCTAAACGTAACCCCAAACCTAACCTTAACCCTAAACATTACCCTAACTCTAACCCTAACCCTAACCCTAACCCTAACCCTAACCCTACCCCTAACCATTACCCTTTCCTAACCCTAACCCTAACCCTAACCTTACCCTTACCCTTACCCTAACCCTAAACCTAATCCTAACCTTTACCCTTACCCTAAACCTAACCCTAAACCTTACCCTTACCTTAACCCTAACCCTAAACCTAACCCTAACCCTAACCCTAACCATAAACCTTACCCATACCCTAAACCTAAACCTAAACCTAACCCTAACCCTAAGCCTTAAACTTACCCTAACCCTAACCCTGACACTAACCCTAACCCTAAATTTAACCCTAACCCTAACCATAACCCTAACCCTAACCCTTACCCTAACCCTAACCCTGAACCTAAACCTAACCCTTACCCTAACCCTAACCCTAACCCTAAACCTTACACTTTCGCTAACCCTAACCCTAAACCTACCCCTACCCCTAACCTTAACCCTAACCATAACCCTAACCCTAACCATTACTCTTACCCTAACCCTAACCCTAACCCTAACCCTACCTCTAACCCTAACCCTAACCCTAAACCTAACCCCAACCCCTAGCCTAACCCTAAACCTAACCCTAACCTTAACCCTAACCTAACCTTAAACACCTTACCCTTACCCTAACACGAACCCTAACCCTAACCCTTACTCTTATTCTAACCCTCAACCCAAACCTAACCCTACACCTAACCCTAAATCTTACATTATCCTAAACCTAACCCTAACCCTAACCCTGACCCATAACACTAAACCTAACCCTTAACCTTACCCTCTAACCCTAACCCTACCCTTAACCCTAAACCTAACCCTAACCATAACCCTAACCCTTACCCTAATCCTAACTCTAACCCTAACCCTAACCCTTACCCTTACCCTAACCCTAACCATAACCCTAACCCTTAACCTTACCCTAACCCAAACCCTAACCTTAATGCTAACACTAACCCTAACCCTAACCCTTACACTAACCCTAACCCTAACCTTAACCCTAACCCTAACCCTAACCCTAACTCTAAACCTTACCGTTACCCTAACCCTAACCGTAACCCTAACCTTACTCTTAAACTAACCCTAACCCAAAACCTGACCCTAACCCTAACCCTAACCCTAACCCTTATCCTTACCCTGAACCTAAACCTAACCCTTACCCTAACCCTAACCCTAACCCTAAACCTTACACTTTCGCTAACCCTAACCCTAAACCTACCCCTACCCCTAACCTTAACCCTAACCATAACCCTAACCCTAACCATTACTCTTACCCTAACCCTAACCCTAACCCTAACCCTACCTCTAACCCTAACCCTAACCCTAAACCTAACCCCAACCCCTAGCCTAACCCTAAACCTAACCCTAACCTTAACCCTAACCTAACCTTAAACCTTACCCTTACCCTAACACGAACCCTAACCCTAACCCTTACTCTTATTCTAACCCTCAACCCAAACCTAACCCTACACCTAACCCTAAATCTTACATTATCCTAAACCTAACCCTAACCCTAACCCTGACCCATAACACTAAACCTAACCCTTAACCTTACCCTAACCCTAACCCTACCCTTAACCCTAAACCTAACCCTAACCATAACCCTAACCCTTACCCTAATCCTAACTCTAACCCTAACCCTAACCCTTACCCTTACCCTAACCCTAACCATAACCCTAACCCTTAACCTTACCCTAACCCAAACCCTAACCTTAATGCTAACACTAACCCTAACCCTAACCCTTACACTAACCCTAACCCTAACCTTAACCCTAACCCTAACCCTAACCCTAACTCTAAACCTTACCGTTACCCTAACCCTAACCGTAACCCTAACCTTACTCTTAAACTAACCCTAACCCAAAACCTGACCCTAACCCTAACCCTATCCCCTAACCCTTACCTAACCCTAAACCTTACCCTTACACTAACCATAAACCTAACATTAACCCTAACACTAAAACCTAACCCTCATCCTAAACCTAACCCTTATCATTACCCTAACTCAAACGCTAAACTTAACCCTAAACCGACCCCTAACCCTGTCCCTAACCCTTACCCTAATACTAACCCTAAACCTAAACCTAACCCTAACCCTTACCCTTAACCTAACCCTAACCCTAAACGTAAACCTAAACCTAACCCTAACCCTAAACCTTACCCTAACCCTAACCCTAACCCTAAACCTAACCCTTACGCTTACACTAACCCTAACCCTAATCCTTACCCTAGCCCTAACCCTTACCCTAACCCTTACCCTTTCCCTAACCCTAACCCTAACCCTAAACCTTACCCTTACCCTTACCCTAACCCTAACCCTAACACTAAACTTTACCCTAACCCTAACCCTAACCCTAAACCTTACCCTTACCTTAACCCTAACCCTAAACCTAACCCTAACCCTAACCCTAACCCTAAACCTTACCCGTACCCTAAACCTAACCCTAACCCTAACCCTAAGCCTTAAACTTACCCTAACCCTAACCATAACACTAACCCTAACCCTAAATTTAACCCTAAACATAACCATAACCACAACCATTACCCTACCCTAACCCTAACCCTGAACATAAAACTAACCCTTAACCTAACCCTAACCCTAACCCTAACCCTAATCCTTACCCTTTCCCTAACCTAACCCTAAACCTAACCCTAACCCTAACCTTAACCCTAACCATAACCCTAACCCTAACCCTTACTCTTACCCTAACCCTAACCCTAACCCTAACCCTACCTTTAACCCTAACTGTAACCCTAAACCTAACCTTAACCCTAACCCTAAATCCAACCCCTAGCCTAACCCTAAACCTAACCCTAACCTTAAACCTAACCTAACCCTAACCCTTACCCTTACCCTTACCCTTACCCTAACACTAACCCTAACCCTAACCCTTACTCTTACACTAACCCTCACCCCAAACCTAACCCTACACCTAACCCTAAACCTTACATTACCCTAAACCTAACCCTAACCCTGAAAATGACCCCTAACACTAAACCTAACCCTTAACCTTACCCTTACCCTAACCCTAACCTTAACCCTAAACCTAACCCTAACCCTAACCCTTACCCTAATCCTAACCCTAACCCTAACCCTAAACCTTACTCTTACCCTAACCCTAACCCTAAGCCTAACCCTTACCCTTACCCTAAACCAAACCCTAACTTTAATGCTAACCCTAACCCTAACCCTAACCCTTACCCTAACCCTAACTATAACCCTAACCTTACCCTAACCCTAAAACTAACCCTAACCCTAACCCTTTCCCCAACCCTAACCCTAACCGTAACCCTTACCCTTACCCTAATCCTTACCCTAAACCTAACACTACACCTAGCCCTAGCCCTTATCCTTACCCTAAACCTAACCCTAACCCTTACCCTAACCAGAGCCTTTACCCTTACCTAACCCTAACCCTAACCCTAACCCCAAACTTAACCCTAACCCTAACCCTAACCCTAACCCTTACCCTAAACCTAACCCTAACCCTAAACCTAAATCTAACCCTTACCCTAACCCTAACACTAACCCTGACCTTAATGCTAACCCTAACCCTAACCCTAAACCTAAACATAACCCTAACTCTAACCATAACCCTTACACTTACCCTAAGCCTAACCCGAAAGTTAATGCTAACCCTAACCCTAACCCTAACCCTAAACCTTACCCTAACCCTAAACCTAATCATTACCCTAACCCTAACCCTAAACCTAACCCTTTCCCTAACGCTAACCCTAACCCTAAACCTAACCCTCACACTTACCCTTAATCTAATCCTAACCCTAAACCTAACCCTAACTCTAACCCTAACCCCTAACCCTAACCCTTACCCTTACCCTAGCCCTAACCGTAACCCTAACCCTAACACTTACCCTAACCCTAAACCTATCCTTGAACCTAAACCTAACCCTCACCCTAACCCTTACCCTAAACCTACCCCGAACCCTAACCCTAACACTTACCCTTACCCTAACCCAAACCCTAACCCTTACCCTAATTCTACCCTACCCCTAACCCTAACCGCTAATTCTAACTCTAACCCTAACCCTAACCCCAACCATAACATTAATCCTAACACTTACCCTTACCCTAACCCTAATCCTAACGCTAACACTAAACCTAACCCTAACCCTTACCCTAACCCTAACCCTAAACCTAACCCTAACCCTAACCCTTACCTTTACCCTAAATCTAAACATAACCCTAACCCTAACCCTAACACTAATCCTTATCCTAACCCTAACCCTGACCCTTACCCTTACCCTAACCCTAACCCTAAACTTAATGCTAACCCTAACCCTAACGCTAACTCTAAACCTTACCCTAAACCTAAACCTAACCCTTATCCTAACACTAAACCTAACATTAACCCTAACCTTCACCCTTTCCCTAACCCTAACCCTAACCCTAACCTTAATGCTAACCCTAACCCTAACCCTAACCCTAAACCTTACCCTAACCCTTACCCTTACATTAACCCTAACCCTACCTCTAACCCTAACCCTAACGCTAACCCTTACCCTAACCATAACCCTAACCCTTAGCCTAACCCTAACCCTAACCCTAACCTTAACCCTAACCCTAATCCTAACCCTAACTCTAACCCTTACCGTTACCCTAACCCTAACCCTAACCTTACTCTTAAACCAACCCTAACCCCATCCTGACCCTAACCCTATCCCTAAACATTACCCTTACCTTAAAACTAACCCTAACCCTTACCCTAAATCTAACCATATCCCTATTCCCTAACCCTAAACCTAACCCTAAACCTTACCCTTACACTAACCATAAACATAACCCTAACCCTAACCCTATCACTAACCCCTAACCCTCACCCTAACCCTAAACCTTACCCTTACCCTAAACCTAATGCTTAATTTAAACCTAAGCCGAACCATAAACCTAACCCTAACCCTGACCCTAAACCTATCCCCAAACCTAACCCTAACCCTAACCCTTACCCTAACCTTTACCCTAACCCTAACACTTACCCTAACCCTAACCACAAACCTAACCCTAACCCTAACCCTAACCCTAACCCCTAAACCTAACCCTAACCCTAAACCTTACCCTTACCCTTACCCTATCCCTAACCCTAACCTTTACCCTAACCCTAACCCTAACCCTAATCCTTACCCTTACCTTAACCCTAACCCTAAACCTAACCCCAACACTAACCCTAACCCTAAACCTTACCCGTACCCTAAACCTAACCCTAACCCTAAACATAAGCCTTAAACTTACCCTAAACCTAACCCTAACACTAACCCTAACCCTAAATTTAACCCTAACCCTAACCATAACCTAACCTAACCCTTACCCTACCCTAACCCTAACCCTGAACATAACCCTAACCCTTACCCTAACCCTAAACTTAACCCTAATCCTTACCCTTTCGCTAACCCTAACACTAAACCTAACCCTAACCCTAAACTTAACCCTAACCATAACCCTAACCCTAACGCTTACTCTTACCCTAACCCTAACCCTAACCCTACCTCTAACAGTAACCCTAACCCTAAACCTAACCCTTACCCTAAGCCTAACCACAACCCCTAGCCTAACCCTAAACCTAACCTTAACCCTAACCGTAACCTAACCCTAAACCTTACCCTTACCCTAACACTAACCCTAACCCTAACCCTTACTCTTACCCTAACCCTCACCCCAAACCTAACCCTACACCTAACCCTAAACCTTACATTACCCTAAACCTAACCCTAACCCTAACCCTGACCCCTAACACTAAACCTAACCCTTAACCTTACCCTAACCCTAACCCTAACCTTAACCCTAAACCTAACCCTAACCCTAACCCTTACCCTAACCCTAACCCTAACCCTAACCCTTACCCTTACCCTAACCCTAACCCTAACCCTAACCCCTACCCTTACCCTAAGCCAAACCCTAACCTTAATGCTAACCCAAACCCTAACCCTAACCCTTACCCTAACCCTAACTCTAACCGTAATCCTTACCCTAACCCTAAACCTAACTCTAACCCTTAACCTTTTATAACCCTAAACTTAACCCTAACCCTAACCCTAAACCTTACCCTTACCCTTACCCTAAACCTAAGCCTTACCCTAACCCTAACCCTAATCCTAACCCTAACCCTAACCCTAACCCTAACCCTAAGCCTTACCCTCACCCTAACTCTAAACCTAACCCTAAACCTAACACTAACCCTAACACTAACAGTAACCCTAACCCTAACCCTAACCCTAACACTAACCCTAAACCTTACCCTCACCCTAACCCTGACCCTAACCCTAACCCTAAACCTAAGCCTTACCCTAACCCTAACCCTAATCCTAACCCTAACCCTAACCCTAACCCTAAGCCTAACACTAACCCTAACCCTAAAACAAACACTAACCTAACACTAACACTAACCCTAAACCTAACCCTAACAATTACCCTCACCCTAACCATAACCCTAAGCCTAACTCTAAACCTAACACTAACCCTAACACTAACCCTAACCATAACCCTAACCCTAACACTACCCCTAACCCTAACCCTTACCCTTACCATAACCCTAACACTAAACCTAACCCTAACCCTAACCCTAACACTTACCCTTACGCTAACCCTAACCCTAACTTTTACCCTAAACCTAACCCTTACCCTAACCCTAACCACAAACCTAAGCCTAACCATAACCGTAACCCTTACCCTAACCCTAACCCTAACCCTTACCCTTACAGTAACCCGAAACCTAACCCTAACCCTAACCCTAACACTGATCCTTACCCTAACAATAACCCTAACCCTAACCCTTACTCTTACCCTAACCCTAACCCTAACTCCAAACCTAACCCTAATCATAACCCTAAACCTTACCGTTACCCTAAACCTAACCCTAACCCTTACCCTAACATTAACCCTAACCCCTAACCCTAACCCTAACCCTAAACCTTACCCTTACCCTAACCATAATCCTAACCCTAACCCTAACACTAACGCCTAACCCTCACACTAACCATAACCTTTACACTTACCCTTACCCTAACCCTAACCATAAACCTAACCCTAACCCTAACCCTAACCCTAACCTTAATGCTAACCCTAACCCTAACCCTAACCCTAAACCTTACCCTAACCCTAACCCTTACCCTAACCCTAAACCTAACCCTATCCCTTACCCTTACCCTAACCCTAACCCTACCTCTAACCCTAAACCTAACCCTAACCCTAACCCTTACCCTAACCCTAATCCTAACCCTTAGCCCAACACTAATCCTAACGCTAAACTTCACCCTAACCTTAACCCTAAACCTAACCCTTACCCTTACCCTAACCCTACCTCTAACCCTAACACTAACCCTAACCTTTACCCTATTCCTAACCCTAACCCTTACCCTAACCCTAACCCTAACCCTAACCTTAACCTTAACCTTACCCTTACCCTAACCCTAACCCTAACCCTAACACCAACACTAACATTAATCCTAAGCCTTACCCTTATCCTAACCCTAACCCTAACCCTAACACTAACCCTAAACCTAACCCTAACTGTAAACCTTAACCTATCCCTAATCCTAACTCTAACCCTAACCCTTAGCTTAACCCTAACCTTAAACCTAACCTTAACCCTAACCCTAACCCTAACGGTTACCCTTACCCTAACTCTAACCCTAAACCTAACCCTAACCCTAACACTTACCCTTACCCTAACCCTAAACCTAACCCTAACCCTAACCCTAACACTAATCCTTACACGAATCCTAACCCTAACCCTCACCCTTACCCATACCCTAACCAGAACACTAACCCTTTCCCTTACCCTTACCCTACCCCTAACCTTAATGCTAACCCTAACCCTAACGCTAACCCTAACCCTCACCCTAAACCAAAACCTAACACTTATCCTTACCCTAACCCTAACCCTAACCCTTACCCTTTCCCTAAACCTAACCCTAACCCTACCCTTATTGCTAACCCGAACCCTAACCCTAAAACTTACCCTAACACTAACTCTTACCCTAACCCTAAACCTAACCCTAACTCTTACCCTTACCCTAACCCTACCTCTAACCCTAAACCTAACCCTAACCCTAACCCTAACCCTTACCCTAACCCTAACCCTAACCCTTAGCCTAAACCTAACCCTAAACCTAACCTTAACCCTAACCCTAACTCTAAGCCTTACCGTTACCCTAACCCTAACCCAAACCCTAACCTTACTCTTACACTAACCCTAACCCCAAACCTAACCCTAACCCTAAACCTAACCCTAAACCTTACCCTTACCTTAAATCTAACCCTAACCCTTACCCTAACCCTAACCCCTAACCCTAACCCTAACATTAAACCTTACCCTTACACTAACCATAAAACTAACCCTAACCCTAACACTAAACCCTAAGCCTCACCCTAAACCTAACCCTTACGCTTACCCTAATCCTAACCCTAAACTTAACCCTAAAATGAACCCTAACCCTAACCCTAACCCTTACAATAACTGTAACCCTAAACCTAACCCTAACCCTTACACTTACCCTAACCCTATCCCTAAACCTAACTCCAAACCTAACCCTAACCCTAACCCTAAACTTAAGCCTTAAACTTACCCTAACCCTAACCCTAACACTAACCCTAAATTTAACCCTAACCCTAACCATAACCATAACCCTTACTCTTAACCTAACCCTACCCTAACCCTAACGCTAACCCTTACCCTAACTGTAAACCTAACCCTAATCCTTACCCTTTCCCTAACCCTAAACCTAACCCTAACACTAACCCTAACCGTAACCCTAACCTTAACCCTAACCCTAATCCTTACCCTTACCCTAACCCTATACCTAACCCTAACCCTAACCCTTGCCCTTTCCCTAACCCTAACACTAACCCTAACACTTACCCTTACCCTAACCCTAACCCGAACCCTAACCCTAACTTTTACACTAAATCTAACCCTAACCCTAACCCTAAACCTGACCCCTAAGCCTAAACCTTACCCTAACCCTAACCCTAACCCTTACTCTTATCCTAACCCTAACCATACCTCTAAAACTAACGCTAACCCTAAACCTAACCCTTACCCTAACCCTAACCCTAACCCCTAGCCTAACCCTAACCCTAACCTTAACCCTAACCTAACCCTAACCCTAACAGTAACCTTAACCCTAACACTTACGCTTACCCTAACACTCACCCCAAACGTAACCATAACCTTAACTCTAAACCTTACCTTACCCTAAACCTAACCCTAACCCTATCCCTGACCCCTTACACTAACCCTAACCCTTACCCTTACCCTAAGCCTAACCCTAGCCCTAACCTTAACCCTAAACCTAACACGAACCCTAACCCTAACCCTTAACCTTATCCTAACCCTAACCCCTAACCTCAATGCTAACCCTAACCCTAAACCTAAACCTTACCCTAACCCTAACTCTAACCCTAATCCTTACCCTAACCCTAACCCTAACCGTTAACGTTTCCCTAACCCTAAACTTAACCCTAACCCTAACCCTAACCCTTACCCTTACCCTAACCCTAAAACTAACCCTAACCTTAACCCTAGGCCTAACCGTAACTCTTACACTTACCCTAACCCTAACCCTAAACCTAACCCTAACCCAAACCCTAACCCTATCCCTAACCCTAAACTTAACCCTAACCCTAAACCTAACCCTAACCCTCACCCTTACCCTTACTCTAACCCTAACCCTAAACTTAACACTAACTCTAACCCTAACCCCTAACCTTAACCCTTACACTTACCCTATCCCTAACCATAACCCTAACCCTAACACTTACCCTAACCCTAACCCTAAACCTTACCCTAATTCTAACCCTAACCCTAAACCTAACTGCTAATCCTAATCCTAACCCTAACCCTAAAAATTACCCTTACCATAACCGTAACCCTAACTCTAACCCTAACCCTAACGCTAACCCTTAAAATCACCCTAACCCTAACCCTAACCCCTAACCCTAATCCTTACCCTAACCCTAACCCTAACCTTAATGCTAACCCTAAACCTAACCGGAAACCTAATCCTTAACCTAACCCTAACCCTAACCCTAACCCTAAACCTAACCCTTTCCCTTGCCCTAACCCTAAACCTAAACTTAATGCTAACCCTAACCCTACCGCTAAGACTTACCCTTACCTTAACCCTAAACCTATTACTAAACCTAACCATAACCCTTACCCTTACCCTAACCTTAACCCTAACCTTAATGCTAACCCTAACCCTAACCCTAACCCTTACCCTAACCCTAACCCTAACCCTAAACCTTACCTTAACCCTAACCCTAATATTAACCCTAAACCTTACCATTTCCCTAAACCTACCCTAACCTTAAACCTAACCCTAACCCTAACCCTTACACTTACCTTAAACCTAACCCTACACCTAAACCTAACCCTAATCCTAACACTAACCCTAACCCTAACCCTAACCCTAAACTTAATCCTAACCCTAACCCTAACCCTTATCCTTACCCTAACCCTAACCCTAAACCTAACCCTACCCCTAACCCTAACCCTTACCCTTAGTCTAACCCTAACCCTAACCCAAACCCTAACCCTAACCTTAACGCTGACATTTACCCTTACCCTTACCCTAACCCTAAACCTAACCCTTACCCTTACCCTAACCTAACCCTATCCTTAATGCTGACCCTAACCCTAACGCTAACCCTAACCCATACCCTAACCCTAAACCTAACCCTTATCCTTTCCTTAACCCTAATCCTAACCCAACCCTAAACCTTACCCTTTCCCTAACCCTAGCCCTAACCCTAAACCTAACCTTAATGCTAAACCTAACCCTAACCCTAACCCTTACCCTTACCCTAACAATAACCCTAACCTTAATGCTGACCCCTACCCTAACGCTAAACCTAAACCTTACCCTAACCCTAAACCTAACAATTATCCTTACCCTAACCCTAACCCTAACCCTAACCCTTACCCTTTCCCTAACCCTAGCCCTAACCCTAAACTTAACCTTAATGCTAACCCTAACCCTAATCCTAACCCTAACCCCGAACCCTAACCCTAACCCTACCTCTAAACCTAACCGTTCCCTAACCCTAACCCTAACCTTAATGCTAACCCTAACCTAACCCTAAACCTAACCCTTACCCTAACCCTAACCCTAACCTTAACCCTAAACCTAACACTTACCCTTACCCTAACTCTAACCCTAACCCTAACTTTTACCCTAACCCTAACCCTTACCCTAACCCTAAACCCAAACCTAACCCTAAACCTAACCCTAACCCTAACCCTAACGCTAACGCTAACCCTAACCCTGACCCTTACCCTAACCCTAACCCTAACCCTAAACATAACCCTAACCCTAACCCTTACCCTTACCCTATCCCTAAACCTAACCCTAACCCTAACACTAACACTAATCCTTACCCTAACACTAACCCTTACCCTTACCCTAACCCTAAACCTAACCTTAATGCTGACCCTAACCCTAACGCTAATCCAAACACTTAACCTAACCCTAAACCTAACCCTTATCCTTACTCTAACCCTAACCCTAACCCTAACCCTAACCCTTAACCTTTCCCTAACTGTAGCACTAACCCCAAACCTAAACTTAATGCTAACCCTAACCCTAACCCTAAACTTAACACTACCTTTAACACTAACCCTAACCCTAACCCTAACCCTAACCCTTACACTAACCCTAACCCTAACCCTAATCCCTATTCCTAACCCTTATCCTAAACCTAACCCTAACCCTAACCCTTACACTAACCCTAACCCTAACCCTAATCCCTATTCCTAACCCTTATCCTAAACCTAATCCTAACCCCTAACCTAAACATTACCCTAACCCTAATTCTAACCGTAACCCTAACACAAACCCTAACCCTAACCCTAACCCTAACCCTAACCCTTAGCCTAACCATAAACCTTACCCTTACCCTAACTGTAACCCTAACCCTAACCCTAACCATAACATTAATCCTAACCCTTACCCTTAACCTAAACCTAACCCTAACCCTTACCCTTACCCTAACCCTAACCCTAAACCTAACACTAACCCTAACACTAACCCTACCCCTAACCCTAAACCTAACACTAACCCTAACCCTAACCCTAACCCTAACCCTTACCCTAACCCTATCCACAAACCTAACCCTAAACTTAACCCTAACCCTAACCCTTACCTCCCTAACCCTAAACATAAACCTAACCCTAACCCTAACACTAACCCTAACCCTAACCCTAACCACAAATTCACCTAACCCTAACCCTAACCCTAACCCTTATCCTAACACTAACCCTAAACCTAAACCTAAGCCTAACACTAACCCTAACCCTAAACCTTAACCCTAACTCTAACCCTAAACTAACTCTATACCTAACCCTTACCCTTACCCTAACCCTAAACCTAACCCTAACCTAACCCTAACACTAATCCTTACCCTAACCCTAACCTAACCCTCAACCTTACCCTAACCATAACCCTAACCCTCACCCTTACTCTAACCCTAACCCTAACCTTAATGGTAACCCTAACCCTAACGCTAACCCTAACCCTTAATCTAACCCCTAAACCTAACCTTATCCTTACCTTAACCCTAACCCTAACACTAACCCGAACCCTAACCCTTACTCTTTCCCTAAAACTAACCCTAACCCTAACTCTAACCTTAATGCTAACCCTAACCTTAACCCTAACCCTAATCCTTAACCTAAAGCTAACCCTTACCCTTACCCTAACCCTAACCCTATCTATAACCCTAAACCTAACCCTTCCCCTACCCTAAACCTAACCATTAGCCTAACCCTAACCCTAACCCTAAGCTTATCCATAAATCTAACCCTAACCCTAACCCTAACCCTAACTCTTACTTTACCCTAACCCTAACTACAAACCTAACCCTAAACCTAACCCTAAACCTTACCCTTACCCTAAACGTAACCATAAACCCTTACCCTACCCTCACCCCTAACCCTAACCCTAACCCTAAACCTTACCCTTACCCTAACCATAAACCTAACCCTAACCCTAACACTAACCCCTAACCCTCACCCTAACCCTAACACTTACCTTTACCCTAAACCTAACCTTAACCCTATACCGAACACTAACCCTAAACCTAACCCTTACCCTAACCCTAACCCTAGACCTAACCTAACCCTAACCCTTAACCTTACCCTAACCCTAAACCTAAACCTAACCCTAAAACTAACCCTAACCCTAACACTTACCCTAAGCCTAACCCTAACCCTAACCCTAATCCTAACCCTTACCTTTTCCCTTACCCTAACCCTAACCCCACATTTACCCTTACCCTGTCCCTAACCCTAACCTTAATGCTAACCCTAACCCTAACCCTAACCCTTACCCTAACCCTAACCCTAACCCTAATCCTTACCCTAACCCTAACGCTAACCCTAACACTTACTCTCTCCCTCACCCTAACCCTAACCCTAACACTAAACCTAATCCTAAACCTTACCCTTACCCTTACCCTAACCCTAACCCTAACCCTAACATTAACCCTAACAATAAGCCTACCCTAAACCTTACCCTTACCCTAACCCTAACCTAACCCTAACCCTAACCGTAACCCTAAACCTTACCTGTACCCTAAACCTAACCCTAACCCTAACCCTAAGCCTTAAACTTACCATAATCCTAACCCTAAACCTAACTTTAACCCTAACACTAACCCTAACCTAACCATAACCCTTACCCTTACCCTTACCCTAACCCCAACCCTAACCCTAACCCTAATCCTAACTCTAACCCTTAACCTTACCCCTAACCCTAACCCTAACCCTAACCCTAACCGAAAACCTAACGTTTACCCTAACACAAACACTAACACTTACCCTTCCCCTAACCCTAACCCTAACCCAAACCCTAACCCTTACCCGAACCCTAACCCTAACCCTTAGACTAATCCTAAACCTAACCATAAACCTAAACCTTACCCTTTCCCTACCCCTAACCCTAACAGTAACCTTAACGCTAACCCTAACCCTAAGCCTAAGCCTAATCATTACCCTGACCCTAACCCTTACCATAACCCTAACCCTAACCCTACACCTTACCCTTACCCTTACCCTAACCCTACCTCTAACCCTAACCCTAACTCTAACCCTAACCCTTACCCTAACCCTAACCCTAACACTTAGCTAAACTTAACCCTAACCCTAACCCCAAACCTAACCCTAACACTAAACCTAACCCTTACCCTTTCCCTAACCCTAAACCTAACCCTAACCCTAACCTTAATGCTAACCCTAAACCTAACGCTAACCCTAACCCTAAACCTAAACCTAACCTTATCCTACCCTAACCCTAAACCTAACCCTAAACCTAACCCTTACCCTTTCCCTAACCCTAACCGTAATCCTACCTTAACGCTAAGGCTAAACCTAACCCTAAACCTAATCCTTACCCTGACCCTAACCCTAAACCTTACCCTAAACCTAACCCTAACCCTAACCCTTACCCTTACCCTAACCCTAACCCTAATTCTAACCCTAAACCTAACCCAATCCCTAATCCTAATCCTAACACTTACCCCTTACCCTAACCCTAACCCTAACACTTACAATTACCGTAACCCTAACCCTAACCTTAACCCCAAACCTAAACCTAAACCTAACTCTAAACCTAAACCTTACCCTTACCCTAACCCTAACGCTAACCCTAACACTAACACTAACACTTAATCTTGCCCTAACCCTAACCCTAACCCTAACCCTTACCCTAACCGTAACCCTAACCCTAACCCTTACACTAACCCTAACCCTAACCCGTATCACTAACCCTTATCATAAACCTAACCCTAACCGCTAACTCTAACCCTTATCCTAACCCTAACCCCAACCCTAACTCTAACCCTTACCCTTCCCCTAACCCTAACCCTAAACCTAACCCTAACCCTAAACCCTAACCCTAACACTAACCCTAACCCTAACCCTAACCCTTACCCCTTACCCTAACCCTAACACTAAACCTTAACCCTAACCCTAACTCTAACCCTAACACTTACACTTACTGTAACCCTAACCCTAACCCTAACCTTTACCCTAACCTTAACCCTTACCCTAACACTAACCACAAACCTAACCTAACCCTAACACTAACCCCAACCCTTACCCTAACCCTAACCCTTACCCTTAACCTAAACCTAACCCTAACCCAACACTTACCTTGCCCCAACCCTCACCCTAACCATTACCCTAACACTAACCCTAACCCCAAACCTAACCCTAACGCTAAACCTAACCCCTAACCCTAAACCCTACCCTTAACCTAACCCTAACCCTAAAACTAACCCTAACCCTAACCTTAAACCTAACCCTAACCCTAACCCTTAACCTAACCCTAACCTAACCTCACTAACCCTTAACTAACCTAACCCTAACCTTAAGCCTTACCCTTACCCTAACCCTAACCATAACTCTAACCCTAACCCTAACCCTAACCCTAAACCCTAAACCTAACCCTTAACCCTAACCTAACCTACTAACCCTAACCCTTAACCCTAACCTAACCTAACCTTAACCCTAACCCTAACGAACCTAACCTGACCTCGACACTAACACCAAACCTAACCTAACCCTAACCCTAAACCTTACCTTACCCTAAACCTAAACCCTAACTCCTTAACCGTAACCCTAACCTACCCTACCCTAACCCTAACCCTAACCCTAACCCTAACCTAACCCTTACCCTACCGAACCATAAACCTAACCCTAACCCTAACCCTAACCCTCACCTAACCCTAACCCTAACTACCCTAACTTACCCTAACCCTAACCCTAAATTTAACCCTCTACCCTACCCTAACCCTAACCCTACCCTTACCCTAACCCTAACCTAACCCTAAACCTACCCTAAACCTTACCCTTACCCTAACCCTAACTAAGCTAACTCTAAACCTAACCCTAACCCTTACCCTAACCCTAACCCTAACCTAACTCTAATCCTAACCCCTTCCTTTACCTTAACCCTAACCCTAACCTTAATGCTAACCCTAACCCTAACACGAAACCTAACCCTAACCCTAACCCTAACCCTAACCCTAACCCTTGCGCTTACACTAACCCTAACCCTAATCCTTACCCTAACCCTAAACCTAACCTAACCCTAACGCTTACCCTTTCCCTAACCTTAAGCCTAACCCTAACCCTAAACCTTACCCTTACCCTTACCCTAACCCTAACCCTAACCCTAACCCTAATCTAAACTTACCCTAACCCTAACCCTAACCCTAACCTTACCCTTACTCTAACCCTAACCCAATACCTAACACTAACCCTAACGCTAACCTAAACCTTACCCTTACGCTAAACCTAACCCTAACCCTAACCATAACCCTAACCCTTACCCTAACCATAACCCTAAAACTAACCTTAACCCAAACCTTAATGCTAACCCTAACCCTTACCCTAAACCTTACCCTAACTCTAACCCTTACCTTACCCTAACCCTAACCCCTAACCCTAACCTAACCCTAACCCTAACCCTAACTCTAACCCTTACCCTAACCTTAACCCTAACGCTAAGCCTAACCATAACCCTTAACTTTACCCTAACCCTAACACTAACCGTAACTCTAACCATAACCCTAACATTTACCCTTACTGTAACCCTAACCCTAACCTTAACCCCTAACCCTTACCCTAACCCTAACGCTCACCCTAACGCTAACCCTAACCCTACGCCTAAACCCTACGCTAACCCTAATCCTAACCCTAACCCTTACCTTTACCCTACCCTAACCCTAACCATAACCCTTACCCCAACCCTAACCCTAACCATAAACCTTACCCTAAACCTAACCATAACCCTAACACCTAACGCTAACCCATACCCTAACCCTAACCCTAATCCTTAACACCTAACATTACCCTTACCCTAACCCTAACCCTAAACCTAACCCTAAATTTACCCTAAACCTAACCCTAACCCTACCATAACCCTAACCCTAACCTAACCATAACCCTCACATTTACCCCTACTCTAACCCTACCATAACCCTAATCCTAACCTAACCCTAAACCTTACCTACCCTAACCCTAATCCTACATCTAACCCTAACCCTAACCCTAACCCTAACCCTTACCCAAACCTAACCCCAAACCTTAGCCTAACCCTTTCCCTAACCTTAACCCTAACCCTAACACTAACACTTACCCTAACCCTAACCCTAACCCTAACACTAACCTACCTTAACCCTAACCCAACCCTAACCTTACCCTAACCCTTGCCCTAAACCTAACCCTAAACCTCACCATAACCCTAACCCTAACCCTTACCGTTACCCTAACACTAACCCTAACCCTAACATTTACCCTAACCCTAACCCAAACTTTTACCCTAACCCTAACCGTAACCCTAACCCTTACCCTAACCCTAACCCTAACCCTACCCCTAACCCTAACCCTAATCCTTACCCTAACTGTAACTTAACCCTAACCCTAAACTTAACCTAACCCTTAATCTACCCTAACCCTAACCCTAACCCTAACCCTAAACCTAACCTTAACCTAACACTAAACCTTACCCTTACCCTAACCCTAAACCCAAAGTTAACCCTAACCATAACCCTAACCCTTACCCTAACCCTAACCCTAACCCTACCCCTAACCCTTACCCTAACCCTAATCCTTACCCTAACTGTAACCTAACCCTAACCCTAAACTTAACCTAACCCTTAATCTTACCCTAACCCTAAACCCTAACCCTAACCCCTAAACCTAAACCTAACCGTAACCCTAACACTAAACCTTACCCTACCCTAACCCTAAACCCAAACTTAACCCTAACCATAACCCTAACCCTTACCCTAACCCTAACCATACCTAACCCTAACACTAACCCTAACCACTAAACCTAACCCTAACCCTAACGCTTACCCTAACCCTAACCCTAACCCAACACTTACCCTAACCGTAACCCTAACCCTTACCCTAAACCTAACCCTAACCCTAACCACTACCCCTAACCCTAACCCTAATGCTCACCCTACCCCTCACCCTAACCCTAACCCTAACACTTACCCTAACCCTAACCCTAACCCTAACCCTTACCCTTACCCTAAGCCTAACCCTAACCCTAACCCCTACCCTAACCTCTAATCCTAAAACTTACCCTTACCCTAAACCTAAAACTAACCCTAACCCTAACCACAAACCTAACCCTAACCCCTTACACTTACCGTAACCCTAACCCTAAACCTAACACTAACCCTAACCCTAACCCTTACCCTAACCCTAAACCTAAACCTAACCCTAACCCTTACCTTATCATAACCATAACCTAACCCTAACCCAAACCCTAACATTTACCCTAACCCTAAACCTAACCCTCATCCTTAGCCTAAACCTAACCTAACCCTAACCCTATCCCTAACACTTACCCTAAACCTAACACAAACCCTAACCACTAAGCCTAACCCTAACCCTAACGCTTACACTAACCCTAACCCTAATCCTTACCCTAAGCCTAACCCTAACTCTAACCCTTAGCGTTACCCTAACCCTAACCCCAACCTTACCCTAACCGTAACCCTAAACCTTACCATAAACTTAACTCTAACCCTAACCCCTAACCCTAACCCTAACCCTAATACTTACCCTAACCCTAACCCTAACACTTACCCTAAACCTAAACCTAACCATTGCCCTTTCCCTAACCCTAAGCATAACCATAACCCCAAACCTAAACCTAATTCTAACCCTTACCCTTACCCTAAGACTAACCCTTAACCTAACCCTAACCCTAATCCTAACCCTGATCCTAACCCTAATCCTTACCCCTAAATGTAACCTAACCCTAACCCTAAACTTAACCCAACCCTTAACCTTACCATAAGCCTAACCCTAACACTAACCCTAAACCTAACGGTAACCTTAACACTAACCCTTACAGTTACCCTAACCCTAACCCTAACCCTAAACCTTAACCTTACTCCTAAACCAAACCCTTATCCTTACCCAAACCCTAACCCTAACCTAACCCCTAATCCTAACCCCTAACCCTAAACCTTACCCTTACCCTAACCCTAAAACAACAATAATCCTAACCCTAACCCCTAACCCCTAACCCAAACTTAACCCTAAACCTAACACTAACCCTAACCCTAACCCTTACCCAAATCCTAACCCAAAACCTAAACCTAAACATAAACCTACTCTTACCATAACCCTAAACCTAACCCTAACCCTAACCCTAACATTACCCTAACCCTAACCTAACCCAATCCTACCCTAAACCTAACCCTAAACATAACCCCTAACCCTTAAACTTTCCAACAATAACCCTAACACTAACCTTTACCCTAACCCTAACCCTAACCCTAAAACTTACCCTTATCCTAAGCCTAAACTAAACCTAAACTTAACACTAACCCTAACCCTACCACTTACCCTTAACCCTAACCCTAACCCTAACGCTAACCCTAACACTAAATCTAACACTACCCTTACCCTAACCCTAACCCTAACCTTAATTCTAACCCTAACCCTAACCGAAACCTAACCCTTACCCTATCCTAACCCTAACCCTAACACTAAACCTAACACTTACCCTTACCCTAACCCTAACCCTAAACTTAATGCTAACCCTAACCCTAACCCTAACCCTTACCCTAACCCTAATCCTTACCCTAACCCTAACCGTAACCCTAACCCTAAACCTAACCCTTTCCCTAACCCTAATCTTAACCCTAACCTAACACTAACCCTAACCCGAACCCTAACCCTCACCCTTAACCTTATTCTAACCCTAAACCTAAACCTAACCCTAACCCTAAACCTAACCCTAACCCAAAACCTAACCCTAACCCTAACCCTAACCTAAAACCAAACCTAACCCTAACCCTAACCCTAACCCTAACCTTAAGCCTAACCCTCACCCTAATACTACCCTTACTCTCTAACCCTAACCCTTACCATAACCCTAACCCTAACTCTAACCCTAACCCCAACCCAAACCCTAACCCTTACCCTAACCCTAACCCTAACCTTAACCCTAACCCTCACCCTAATACTTACCCTTACACTAACCCTAACCCTAACCCTAACACTAACCTAGACCATAACCGTAACCCTAACCCTAACACTTGCCCTAACCCTAACCTTAACCCTAACCCTAACCCTAACCCTAAACCTTGCCCTTACCCTAACCCTAACCCTAAACCTAACTCTAGTCCTAAGCCTAACCCTAAAACTTACCTGTACCCTAAACCTAATCCTAACCCTAACCCTAAGCCTTAAACTTACCCTAACCATAACCTTAACCCCAACCCTAATTTTAACCCTAAACCTAACCCTAACCATAACCCTTACCGTTACCCTAACCCTAACCCTAAACCTAAGTTAACCCTAACCCTAACTGTAACCCTTACCCTTACCCTAACCTAACCCTAACCCTAACCGTAACCCTAACCTTTACAATATCCCTAACCCTAATCCTAACCCTTACCCTTACCCTAACCCTAACCCTAAATCTAACCCTAACCCTAACCCAAACCCTAATCCTTACCCTAACCCTAACCCTAACCCTTAGCCTAAGACTAACCCTAACCCTACCCTTAACCCTAACACTAACCCTTACCCTTACCCTAACCTTAAACCTAACCCTAACCCTAACCCTAACACTAACCCTCACCTTAACCCTAACTCTAACCCTAACCCTAACCCTAACCCTTACCCTTACCCTAACCCTAACCCTAAACCTAACCCTAACCCTAACACTAACCCTAACCCTAACCCTAACCCTTACCCTTACCCTAAACCTAACACTAACCCTAACCCTAACCCTAACCCTAACCCTAACACATACCCTTACCCTAACCCTAACCCTAACCCTAACCTTTACCATATCCCTAACCTTTACGCTAACCCTAACCCCAAACCTAACCCTAAACCTAACCCTAACCCTAACCCTTACCCTAAACCTAACCCTAACACTAACCCTCACCCTAACACTAACCCTAACTCTTTACTTAACCCTTACCCTAAACCTAACCCTAACCCTTACCCTTACACTAACCCTAAACCTAAACCTAACCCTAACACTAACACTAATCCTTACCCTAACCCTAACCCTTACCCTAACCCTTACCTTTACCTTAACCCTAACCCTCACCATAAACCTTACCCTTAACCTAAACCTAACCCTAACCCTTTCCCTAAACCTAAACCTAACCATTATCCTTACCCTAACCCCAACCCTAACTCTAACCCTAACCCTTAGCCTTTCCCTAACCCCAACCCTAACCTTAATGCTAACCCTAAACCTAACCCTAACCCTTACCATAGCCCTAACCCTAAACCTAAACCTAACCCTAACCCTTACCCTTACCCTAACCCTAACCCTTAACCTAACCCTAACCGTAACCCTAACCCCAACCCTTACCCTAACCCTAATCCTAACCCTTACCCTTACTGTAACCCTAAACCTAACCCTTACGCTTACACTAACTCTAACCCTAATACTTACCCTAACTCTAACCCTAACCCTGACCCTAACCCTTACCCTTTGCATAACCCTAACCCTAACCCTAACCTTAACACTAAACCTTACCCTTACCCTTACCCTAAACATAACACTAACCCTAACCTTTACCCTAACCCTAACCCTAACCCAAAACCTTACCCTTACCCTAATCCTAAACCTAAACGTAACCCATACCCTAACCCTAATTTTAACCCTAACCCTAACCCTAACCCTAACCATAACCCTTACCCTTACCCTAACCCTAACCCTAAACCTAACCCTAACCCTAACTCTAACCCTTACACTTACCCTAACCCTAACCATAACCATAACCTTTACCTAACCCTAAACCTCACCCTAACCCTTACCCTTACCCTAACCCTAAACTTAACCTAACCCTAACCCAAACTCTAACCATTACCCTTACCTAACCCTAACCTTAACCCTAAACCTAACCTTAACCATAACCCTAACCCTTACCCTTACCCTAACCCTAACCTTAAACCTAATCCTAACCCTAACCCTAACCCTTACCCTTACCGTAACCCTCACCCTAATTTTAACCCTAACCCTAACCTAACCCTAACCCTAACCCTAACCGTAAACCTAAGTGTAACCCTAACCCTAACCCGAAACCTTACCCTCACCCTAACCCTAACCCTAACCCTTACTCTTACCCTAACCCTAAACCCAAACCTAACCCTAAGCCTAACCCTAAACCTTATCCTTACCCTAAACCTAATCCTAACACTTACCCTAGCCCTAAACCTAACCCTAACCCCTAACCCTAAATCTAAACTTAAACCTTACCTTACCCTTACCCCAAACCTAACCTTAACCCTAACCCTAACCCCTAACCCTAACCCTAACCCTTACTCTTACCCTAACCCTAACCCTAAATTTAACCCTAAACCTAACACTGAACATAACCCCTAACCCTTACCCTAACCCTAACCCTGAACCTAACCCTAACCATAACCCTTACTCTTACACTAACGCTAAACCTAAACCTAACCCTAAACCTAACCCTAATCCTAACCCTTACCCTAACCCAACCCTAACACTAACCCAAACTGTAACCCCAAACCTAACCCTAACCCTAACCCTAACCCTTACCCTTACTCTAACCCTAACCCTAACCCAAACATTTTGTGCTAAACCTAACCTTATCCCTAAGCCTTACCCTTACTCTAACCCAATGCGTAAAATTAACCCCAACCCTAAAACCAACCCTAACACTTACCCTTAACCTAACCCTACCCTAAACCTAACCCTAACACTAATCCCTAAACCTAACCCTTACCCTAACCCTAATCCTAACTCTAACCCTTACCCTTACCCTTACCCTGAACCTAACCCTATCTCTAACCCTAACCCTAACCCTAACCCTTAACCTAACCCTAACCCTAACCCTTAGCATAACTCTAACCCTAACCCTATCCCTAGCCCTAAACCTTACCCTTACCCGATCCCTAACCATAACCCTAACACAAACCCGAAACTTAAACCTAACCCTAACCCTAACCCTAACCCTTACCCGTACCCTAAACGTAACCCTAAACCTAACCCTTACCTTTACCCTTCCTTAACCCTAAACCTATCCCTTACCCTTACCCTAACCCTAACCCTAACCCTAAACCCTAACCCTACCGTAACCCTAACTCTATCTCTAACACTTAGTCTTACACTAACCCTAACCGTAACCCTTACCCTAACCCTAAGGCTAACCCTTAGCCTTTCCCTAATCCTAATCCTAAACCTTACCCTATCCCTAACCCTAACCCTAACACTAACCCTAACCCCTAACCCTAACCCTAACGCTCACCCTATCTTAACCCTAACACTAACCCTTACGCTAACCCTAATCCTAACTCTAACCCTTAGCCTTACCCTAACCCTAACCCTAACCATAACCATTACCCTAACTCTAACACTAACCCTGACCCCTAAATAACTCTCCAACCCTAACCCTTACCCTAAAGCTAACGCAAACCCTAAACCCTAACCCTAACCCATACCCTAACGCTCACCCTAACCCTAACACTAACCCTTACCCTAATCCTATCCCTAACCCTAAACCTTACCCTAAACCTAACCCGTACCTTAAACCTTATCCTAAACCTAAACCTAACCCCTAACCCTAACCCTTACCCTAACCCTAACCCTAAACCTAACCCTTACCCCGTACCCTAACCCTAACCCTAAATCTAACCCTAAAACTAACACAAACCCTACCCCTTACCCTAACCCTAACCCTAACCCTTAGCCTAACCCTAACCCTAAACCTAACCTTAACCCTAACCCTAACCCTAACGCTAACCCTTACCCTTACCCTAACCGTAACCCTAACCCTAACCCTAACCCTAACCGAACCCTAACCCTAACCCTAAACCTTACCAGTACCATAAAACTAATCCTAACTATAACCCTAAGCATTAAACTTACCCTAACCCTAACCTTAACCCTAACCCTAACTGTAACCCTAATCCTAACCCTAACCATAACCCTAACATATACCCTAATCTTAACCCTAACCCTAACCCTAAACCTTACCTGTACCCTAAACCTAATCCTAACCCTAACCCTAAGCCTTAAACATACCCTAACCCTAACCCTAACCCTAACCCTTACCCTTTCCCTAAACTTAACCCTAAACCTAACCCTTACCTTTACCCTAACGTTAACCATAACCCTAACCCTAACCCTAACCCTAACCCCTAACCTTTACCCTATCCCTAACCCTTACCCTAACCCTTACCCTTTCCCTAACCCTAACCCTAACCCTAACTCTAACCCTACCCCTATCCCAAACCTTAATCCTTACCCTAACCCTAACCCTAACCCTTAGCCTAACCCTAACCCTAACCCTAACCTTAAACCTAACCCTAACCCTTACCTTACCCTAACCCTAACCCTAACATTAACCCTAACACTAACCCTGACCTTAACCCTAACTCTAACCCTAACCCCTTACACTAAACCTAACCCTAAGCCTAACCCTTACCCTTATCCTAACCCTATCCCTAACCCTAACCCTAACACTAACCCTAACATTAATCGTAACCCTTACCCTTACCCTAACCCTAACCCTAACCCTTACCCTTACCCTAACCCTAACCCTAAACCAAACACTAACACTAACACTAACACTAACCTAACCGCAACCCTAACACTAACCCTAACCTAACCCTAACGCTTACCCTTACACTAACCCTAACACTAACCCTAACCCTAACGCTAACCCTAACCCTAACACATACCCTTACCATAACCCTAACCCTTACCCTAACCTTTACCGTAACCCTATCCCTTACGCTAACCCTAACCCCAAACCTAACCATAACCCTTACCCTAACCCAAACCCTTACCCTAACCCTAACCCTAACCCTCATCCTAACAATAACCCTAAACCTTTCCCTAACTCTTACTCTAAACCTAAACCTAACCATAACCCTTACCCTTACCCTAACCCTAAACCTAACCCTAACCCTAACCCTAACACTAATCCGTACCCTAACCCTAACCCTAACCCTTATCCTCACCCTAACCCTAACCCTAACCCTTACCCTTACCCTAACCCTAAACCTAACCCTAACCCTAACACTAATACTAATACTTACCCTAACCCTAACCCTAACCCTTATCCTCACACTAACCCTAACCCTAACCCTTACCCTTACCCTAACCCTGACCCTAACCCTCACCATAAACCTTACCCTTACCTAAACCTAACCCTAACCCTTACCCTAAACCTAAACCTAAAAATTATCCTTACCCTAACCACAACCCTAAGCCTAACCTTTACCTTCCCTAACCCTAACCCTTAACCTAACCCTAAACCTAACCCTAACTCTAACCCTAACCCTAACCCTAAACCTAACCCTAATCCGAAAGCTTATCCTTACCCTAACCCTAAACCTAACCCTTAGGCTTACACTAACCCTAACCCTAATCCTTACCCTAATTCTAACCCTAACCCTAACACTAACTCTGAACGTAACCCAAACCCTAACCCTAATTTTAACCCTAACCATAACCCTAACCATAACCCTTACCCTTACCCTAACCCTAACCCTAACCCTAAACCTAACCCTAACCCTAACTCTAACCCTTACCCTTACCCTAACCCTAACCGTAATCCTAAACTTTACCTAACCCAAAACTTAACCCTAACCCTTACCCTTAACCTAACCCTAAACTTAAACCTAACCCTAACCCAAACCCTAACCATTACCCTTACCTAACCCTAACCTTAACCCTAACCCTAACCTTAACCATAACTCTAACCCTTATCCTTACCCTAACCCTAACCTTAAACCTAATCCTAACCCTAACCCTAACTAACCCAAACCCTAACCCTACCCCTAACCCTAACCTTAACCCTAAACCTAACCCTAACGCTAACCCTTACCCTTACCCTAACCCTAACCCTAAACCTAACCCTAACCTAACCCTAACCCTAACCCTAACCCTTACCCTAACCCTAACCCTAATCCTAACCCTAAACCTAAAATTTACCACTACCCTAACCCTAACCCTAACCCTAACCCTTAACCTAACCCTAACCCTAAGCCTACCCCTAATTGCTAATCCTACCCCTCACCCTAACCCTAACCTTTACACTTATCCTAACCCTAACCCTAACCCTAACCCTAACCCTAACCTTAACACTTACCTCACCCTAACTCTAACCATAACGGTAACCCCCTAAACCTAACCCTTAACCTAACCCTAACCCTAACCGTTACCCTAACCCTAACCTGAAGCATAATCGTAACCCTAAACCTAACTCTAACCCTAACCCTAACCTTAACCGTAACCCTAACCGTAACGCTTACCCTTGCCCTAACCCTAAACCTAAACCTAAACCTAACCCTCACACTTACCCTAACCCTAACCCTAACCTTAAGGCTAACCCTAACACTAACCCTAAGCCTAACCCTTACCCTAACACTAACCCTAACCCTAGTCCTTACCATAACCCTAACCCTAACCCTGAACCTTACCTTCCTCCTAATCCTAACCCTAACCTTAACCCTAACCCTAACCCTAACCCTTACACTTACCTTAAACCTAACCCTACACCTAAACCTAACCCTAATCCTAACCATAACCCTAACCTTAACCCTACCCTAACCCTAACCCTTACCCGTACCTTAACCCTAACCCTAACTCTAACACTTACACTAACCCTAACCCTAACCCTAACCCCTAACCCTAACCCTTACTCTAAACCTAACCCTAACCCCTAACCCTAACCATAACCCTAAACCTAACCCTTACCCTTACCCTAACCTTAACCCTAACTCTAACCCTAAACCTAACCCTACCCCTAACCCTAACCCTTACCCTAACCCAAACTAACACTTAGCCTAACCCTAACCCTAACCCTAAACTTAACCCTATCCGTAACCCTAATGCTTACCCTTACCCTAACCCTAACCCTAACCCTAACCCTAACACTAACCCTAACTTTAACCCTAACCCTAACCCTAACCCTAACCCTTACCCTTACCCTATCCCTTACACTAACTCTAACCATAACCCTGACCCTAACCCTTACCCTAACCCTAACCCCTAACCCTAAACATAACCCCTAACCCTCACTCTTACCCTAACTCTAACCCTAAACC
>NW_028327412.1:0-37500 GCF_031878675.1 Megascapheus bottae | reverse complement strand
CTTACACTTACCTTAAACCTAACCCTACACCTAAACCTAACCCTAATCCTAACCCCTAACCTTAACACTAACCCTAACCATAATCCTACACCTTACCCTTACCCTTACCCTAACCCTAACTCTAACCCTTACACTAACCCTAACCCTAACCCTAAACCCTAACCCAAACCCTTACCCTAAACCTAACCCTCACCCTAACCCTAACCCTAACTCTAACGCTTACACTAACCCTAACTCAAAACCTAAACCTAACCCTAACTGTAACCCTTACACTAAACCTAACCCTAATCCCTAAACCTAACCCTAATCCTAACATTTACCCTTGCCCTAACCCTAACCCTAAACCTAACCCTAACGCTGAAACTAACCCTAACCCTAAATCTAACACTAACACCTAACCCTAACCCTTATCCTAAACCTAACCCTAACCCTAACCCAAAGCCTAATCCCTATACCTAACCCTAATTCTAACACTTACCCATCCCCTAACCCTAACCCTAAACCTAACCCTCACACTTACCCTAACCCTAACCTTAAGTCTAACCCTAACCCTAACCCTAAGCCTAGCCCTAACCCTAACCTTAACCCTAACCCTAGGCCTTACCCTAACCCTAACCCTAACCCTGACCCTTACCTTCCTCCTAACCCTAACCCTAACCTTAACCCTAACCCTAACCCTAACCCTTACACTTACTTTAAACCTAACCCTAAACCTAAATCTAACCCTAATCCTAACCATAACCCTAACCTTAACCCTACCCTAAACCTAACCCTTACCCGTATCTTAATCCTAACCCTAACTCTAACATTTACACTAACCCTAACCCTAACCCTAACCCCTAAACCTAACCCTTACTCTAAACCTAACCCTAACCCCTAACCCTAACCCTAACCCTAAACCTAACCCTTACCCTTACCCTAACCTTAACCCTAACTCGAACCCTAAACCTAACCCTACCCCTAACCCTAACCCTTACCCTAACCCAAACCTAACACTTAGGCTAACCCTAACCCTAACCCTAAACTTATCCCTAACCGTAACCCTAACGCTTACCCTTACCCTAACCCTAACCCTAACACTAACCCTAACCTTAACCCTAACCCTAACCCTAACCCTAACCCTTACCCTTACCCTAACCCTAACCATAAACCTAACCATAACACTAACCCTAAACCTAACCCTTACCCTTGCCCTAACCCTAACATTAAACCTAACCCTAACCCTAACCCCTAACCCTAGGCCTAACCCTAACACTAAACCTAACCCTAAACCTTACCCTTTCCCTAACCTTAACCTAACCCTAACCTTAACCTTAACCCTAATCCTAACCCTAACCCTTACACTTACCTTAAACCTAACCCTTAACCTAAACCTAACCCTAATCCTAACCTAAACCCTAACCCTAACCCTAACCCTTACCCTTTCCCTAACCCTAACCTTAACCCTAACCCTAACCCTAACCCTTACCCTTACCCTATCCCTTACCCTAACTCTAACCCTAAACCTGATCCTACCCCTTACCCTAACCCTAAACATAACCCCTAACCCTCACCCTTACCCTAACTCTAACCCTAAACCTAACCTTAACCCTAAATTTTACCCTAACCCTAGCCCTAAACCTAATCCTAACCCCTAACCCTACCCCTTACCATAAACCTAACCCTAACCCTAACCCTAACCGTAACCCTTACCCTAAGCCTATCCATAACTCTAACCCTAACCCTAACCCTAAACCTAAAACTTACACTACCCCTAAACCTAACCATTACCCTTGCCCTAACCCTAACATTAAACCTAACCCTACCCCTAACCCCTACCACTAACCCTAACCCTAACCCTAAACCTAACCCTAAACCTTACCCTTTCCCTAACCCTAACCTAACCCTAACCTTAACCATAACCCTAATCCTAACCCTAACTCTTACACTTACCTTAACCCCTAACCCTTAACCTAAACCTAACCCTAATCCTAACAATAACCCTAACCCTAACCTAAACCCTAACCTAACCCTAACCCTAACCCTTACCCTTACCCTAACCCTAACCATAACCCTAACCCTAAGCCTAACCCTTACCCTTACCCTAACCCTTACCCTAACTCAAACCCTAACCCTGACCCTAAACCTTACTCTAACCCTAACCCTAACCCTAAACATAACGCCTAACCCTCACCCTTACCCTAACTCTAACCCTAAACCTAACCCTAACCCTAAACTTTACCGTAACCCTAGACCTAAACATAAACCTAACCCCTAACCCTAACCCTTACCATAAACACCTAACCCTAACCCTAACCCTAACCCTTACCCTAACCCTATCCCTAACACTAACCATAACCTTAACATTTACCCTAACCCTAAACCTAACCCAACCCTAACCTAACCCTAACCCTAACCCTAACCCTAACGCTAACCCTAACCCTAATCCTAAACTTAACCCTAACACTTACCCTTACCCTAACCCTAACCCTAACCCTAATCCTTACCCTAACCCTAACCCTAACCCTAACTCTAACCCTAATCCTTACCCTAACCCTAACCCTAACCCTAACCCTAATCCTAAACTTAACCCTAACACTTACCCCTTACCCTAACCCTAACCCTAACCCTAACCCTAACCCTAAACCTAACCCTAACCCTAACCCTAAACTTAATGCTAACCCTAACCCTAACCCTAACCCTAACTCTAACCCTAAACCTTACCCTAAACACCCTAACCCTAACCCTAACCCTCACCCTTACGCTTACTCTAACCCTAACCCTAAACCTAACCCTCACCCTAAACCTAACCCCTAAACCTAACCCTTACCCTTACCCTATTCCTAACCCTAACCCTAACCCTAACCCTAACACTTACACTACCCCTAAACCTAACCGTAAACCTAACCCTAACGCTAACCCTAACCCTTACCCTAACCCTAACCCTAAGCCTAATCCCAACCCTAACACTAACCCTTACCCTAACCCTAACCCTAACCCTAACCCTAAACCTTACCCTAACCCTAACTCTAACCCTAACCCTAACCCTAACTCTAACCCTAACCCTAACCCTAACCGTAACCCTTACCCTTGCCCTAACCCTAAACCTAACACTATCCCTAACCCTAACCCTAACCCTTACCCTAACCCTAACCCTAACCTAAATGCTAACCCTAACCCTAACCCTAAGCCAAACCTTTACCCTAACCCTAACCCTGACCCTAACTCTTACACTTACCTTAAACCTAACCCTACACCTAAACCTAACCCTAATCTTAACCCTAACCTTAACACTAACCCTAACCCTAATCCTACACCTTACCCTTACCCTTACCCTAACCCTAACTCTAACCCTTACACTAACCCTAACCCTAACCCTAAACCCTAACCCTAACCCTTACCCTAAACCTAACCCTCACCCTAACCCTAACCCTAACTCTAACGCTTACACTAACCCTAACTCAAAACCTAAACCTAACCCTAACCGTAACCCTTACACTAAACCTAACCCTAATCCCTAAACCTAACCCTAATCCTAACATTTACCCTTGCCCTAACCCTAACCCTAAACCTAACCCTAACGCTGAAACTAACCCTAACCTAAATCTAACACTAACACCTAACCCTAACCCTTACCTAAACCTAACCCTAACCCTAACCCTAAGCCTTATCCCTATACCTAACCCTAATTCTAACACTTACCCATCCCCTAACCCTACCTAACCCTAAACCTAACCCTCACACTTACCCTAACCCTAACCCTAACGTTAAGGCTAACCCTAACCCTAACCCTAAGCCTAAACCTTACCCTAACACTAACCCTAATCCTAGTCCTTACCCTAACCCTAACCCCAACCCTGACCCTTACCTTCCTCCTAACCCTAACCCTAACCTTAACCCTAACCCTAACCCTAACCCTAACCCTTACACTTACTTTAAACCTAACCCTACACCTAAACCTAACCCTAATCCTAACCATAACCCTAACCTTAACCCTACCCTAACCCTAACCCTTACCCGTACCTTAACCCTAACCCTAACTCTAACATTTACACTAACCCTAACCCTAACCCTAACCCCTAAACGTAACCCTTACTCTAAACCTAACCCTAACCCCTAACCCTAACCCTAAACCTAACCCTTACCCTTACCCTAACCTTAACCCTAACTCTAAACCTAAACCTAACCGTACCCCTAACCCTAACCCTTACCCTAACCCAAACCTAACACTTAGCCTAACCCTAACTCTAAACTTAACCCTAACCGTAACCCTAACGCTTACCCTTACCCTAACCCTAACCCTAACCCTAACACTAACCCTAACCTTAACCCTAACCCTAACCCTAACCCTTACCCTTACCCTAACCCTAACCACAAACCTAACCATAACACTAACCGTAAACCTAACCCTTACCCTTGCCCTAACCCTAACATTAAACCTAACCCTAACCCTAACCCCTAACCCTAGGCCTAACCCTAACCCTAAACCTAACAGTAAACCTTACCCTTTCCCTAACCTTAACCTAACCCTAACTTAACCTTAACCCTAATCCTAACCCTAACCCTTACACTTACCTTAAACCTAACCCTTAACCTAAACCTAACCCTAATCCTAACCTAAACCCTAACACTAACCCTAACCCTTACCCTTACCCTAACCCTAACCTTAACCCTAACCCTAACCCCAACCCTAACCCTTACCCTTACCCTTACCCTATCCCTTACCCTAACTCTAACCCTAACCCTGATCCTACCCCTTACCCTAACCCTAAACATAACCCCTAACCCTCACCCTTACCCTAACTCTAACCCTAAACCTAACCTTAACCCTAAACTTTACCCTAACCCTAGCCCTAAACCTAAACCTAACCCCTAACCCTACCCCTTACCATAAACCTAACCCTAACCCTAACCCTAACCGTAACCCTTACCCTAAGCCTATCCCTAACTCTAACCCTAACCCTAACCCTAAACCTAAAACTTACACTACCCCTAAACCTAACCATTACCCTTGCCCTAACCCTAACATTAAACCTAACCCTACCCCTAACCCCTAACACTAACCCTAACCCTAACCCTAAACCTAACCCTAAACCTTACCCTTTCCCTAACCCTAACCTAACCCTAACCTTAACCATAACCCTAATCCTAACCCTAACTCTTACACTTACCTTAACCCTAACCCTTAACCTAAACCTAACCCTAATCCTAACCCTAACCCTAACCCTAACCCTAACCCTTACCCTTACCCTAACCCTAACCATAACCCTAACCCTAAGCCTAACCCTTACCCTTACCCTAACCCTTACCCTAACTCAAACCCTAACCCTGACCCGAACCCTTACCCTAACCCTAACCCTAACCCTAAACATAACGCCTAACCCTCACCCTTACCCTAACTGTAACCCTAAACCTAACCCTAACCCTAAACTTTACCCTAACCCTAGCCCTAAACATAAACCTAAACCCTAACCCTAACCCTTACCATAAACCTAACCCTAACCCTAACCCTAACCCTTACCCTAACCCTATCCCTAACACTAACCATAACCTTAACATTTACCGTAACCCTACACCTAACCCTAACCCCTAACCCTAACTCTTACCCTAAACCTAACCCTAACCCCTAACAGTAAACCTTACCCTAACCCTAACCCTAACCCTAACCCTAACCCTTACCCTCTACATAAACCTAACCCTAAATCTAACCCTAAACCTAACCAAACCCCTACCCCTAACCCTTACCATAACACTAACCCTTAACCTAACCCTAACCCTAATCCAAAACTTAACTTTAACCCTATCCCTAACCCTAACCCTAAACCTAACCCTAACCCTAACCCTTACCCTTACCCTAACCTTAACCCTAAACCTAACCCTAACCCTAACCCTAACCCTTACCCTAACCGTAACACTAACCCTAACCTTAACCCTTACCCTTACCCTAACTCTAACCCTAACCCTTACCCTTACCCTAACCCTAACCCTAACCTTAATGCTAAACCTACCCCTGACCCCTAACCCTTACCCTTACCCTAACCCTAACCCCAAATCTAACCCTAACTCTAAATCTAACCCTAACCCTAATCCTAACCCTTACTCTTACCCTAACCCTAACCCTAACCTTAATGATAAACCTACCCCTGACCCTAACCCTTACTCTAACCCTTAGCCTTACCCTAACCCTTACCCTAACCCTAACCCTAACTCTTACCCTTACCCTAGCCCTAACCCTAAACCTAACCCAAACCCTAACCCTAAACCTAAACCTAACCCTAAACCTAACCCTAACCCTAACCCTAAAACTTAATGCTAACCCTAACCCTAACCCTAACCCTAACTCTAACCCTAATCCTTACCCTAACCCTAACCCTAACCCTAACCCTCACCCTTAGGCTTACTCTAACCCTAACCCTAAACCTAACCCTCACCCTAAACCTAACCCCTTAAACCTAACCCTTACCCTTACCCTATCCCTAACCCTAAACCTAACCCTAACCCTAACACTTACACTACCCCTAAACCTAACCGTAAACCTAACCCTAACGCCAACCCTAACCCTTACCCTAACCCTAACCCTAAGCCTAATCCTAACCCTAACACTAACCCTTACCCTAACCCTAACCCTAACCCTAACCCTAACCCTAACCCTAAACCTTACCCTAACCCTAACTCTAACCCTAACCCTAACCCTAACTCTAACCCTAACCCTAACCCTAACCGTAACCCTTACCCTTGCCCTAACCCTAAACCTAACACTATCCCTAACCCTAACCCTAACCCTTACACTAACCCTAACCCTAACCTAAATGCTAACCTAACCCTATCCCTAAGCCAAACCTTTACCCTAACCCTAACCCTGACCCTAACTCTTACACTTACCTTAAACTAACCCTACACCTAAACCTAACCCTAATCCTAACCCTAACCTTAACACTAACCCTAAACCTAATCCTACACCTTACCCTTACCCTTACCCTAACCCTAACTCTAACCCTTACACTAACCCTAACCCTAACCCTAACCCTTACCCTAAACCTAACCCTCACCCTAACCCTAACCCTAACTCTAACGCTTACACTAACCCTAACTCAAAACCTAAACCTAACCCTAACCGTAACCCTTACACTAAACCTAACCCTAATCCCTAAACCTAACCCTAATCCTAACATTTACCCTTGCCCTAACCCTAAACCTAACCCTAACGCTGAAACTAACCCTAACCCTAAATCTAACACTAACACCTAACCCTAACCCTTATCCTAAACCTAACCCTAACCCTAACCCTAAGCCTAATCCCTATACCTAACCTTAACCCTATCCCTAACCCTAACTCTTACAATTACCCTAACCATAAACATAACCCTAACACTAACCCTAACCTTAACCCTAACCCTAACCCTAACATTAACCCTAACCCTAACCTAACCCTAACCCTAACCTTAACCCTAAACCTTAACCTTACCATAACCCTAACCCTAACCCTAAACCTAACCCTAAGCCTCACCTTTACCATAACCCTAACCCCAAACCTAAACCTATCCCTAACCCTAACCCTAACCCTTACCCTAACCCTAACCCTAACCCTAAGCCTTACTCTTACCCTAACCCTAAACCCAAACCTAACCCTAACCCTAACCGTAACCATAACTCTGACCCTTAGTCTTACCGTAACCCTAACCCTAACCCTAACACTTACCCATACCCTTCCCCTAACCCTAACCCTAAACCTAACCCTAACCCTAACCCTAAACCATACCCTAAACCTAACCCCAAACCTAAACCTAACCCTTACCCTTACCCTTACCCTAACCCTAACCTTAACCCTAACCCTAACCCTAACCCTAACCCTAACCCTTACCCTAACCCCTAACCCTAACCCTTACCCTACCCTAACCTTAAGGTTAACCTTAACCCTTACCCTTACACTAACCCTAACCCTAAACTTAATACTAACCTAACTCTAACCCAAACCCTAACCCTTACCCTAACACTAACCCTAACCCTAAACCTTATCCTAACCCTCACCCTAACCCTAACCCTAACCCTTACCCTTTCCCTAACCCTAACACTAACCCTAACACTAACCCCTAACCCTAACCCTAACCCTTACCCTATTCTTAAACCTAACCCTGACCCTAACCCTAACCCTAACACTTACCCTTACCCTAACCCTAACCCTAACACTTACACTTACCCTAACCCTAACTCTAAACCTAACCCAAACTTTTAACCTAACTATAACCCTAATCTTAATCCTTACCCTAACCCTAACCCTAACCCTAACCCTAACCCCTAACCCTAACACTTTCCCTAATCCTAACCCTAACCCTAACCCTTACCCTTACCCTTACCCTTACCCTAACCCTAACCCTACCTCTAACCCTAACCCTAACCCTAACCCCTAACCCTAACCCTAACTTTAACCCTTATACTTACCCTAAAGCTAACCCTAACCCTAAGCCTTACCCTAACCCTAACTCTAACAGTTAGCCTTACCCTAACCCTAACCCTAACCCTTACCCTAACGCTAACCCTAACCCTTACCCTAAGCCTAACACTAACCCTAACCCCTAACCCTAACCCTAACCCTAATGCTCATCCTAACCCTAACACTAACTCTAACTCTTACCCTAAGCGTAACCCTAACTCCAACCCTTAGCTTTACCCTAACCCTAACCCTAACCCTAACCCTTACCCTAATCCTAACCCTAACCCTTACCTAAGCCTAACCCTAACCCTAACCCCTAACCCTAACCCTAAACCTAACACTAACCCTAACACTAACCCTAACCCTAACCATTACCCTAACCCTAACCCCAAACCTTACCCTTACCCTAACCCTAACCCTAACCCTAACCCCAACCCTAAACCTAACTCTAACCCTTACCCTTACCATAAACCTAACCCTTAACCTAACCCTAACCCTAACCCTAACCTTAACCCCAAACCTAAACCTAACCCTAACCCAAACCATAACTCTTACACTTACACTAACCCTAACCCTAACACTGACCCTTACCCTAACCCTAACCCTACCCCTAACCCTAACTTTTACCCTAACCCTAACCCTAACCATAACGCTTACCCTTACACTCACCCTAATCCTAACACTGACCCTTTCCCTAACCCTAACCCTAACACTTACCCTTACCCTAAACCTAACCCTACCTCTAACCCTAACCATAACCCTAACCCTAACCCTTACCCTAACCCTAACTCTTAGCCTAACCCTAACACTAACCCTAATCTTAACCCTAACCCTAACCCTAACCCTAACCCTTACCCTTACCATAACACTAACCCCAAACCTAACCCTTACTCTTACCCCCACCCTCACCCCAAACGTAACCCTAACCCTAATCCTAAACCTTACTGTTACCCTAAACCTAAACCTAACCCTAACCCTAACCCTTACCCTGTCCCTAAGGCTAACCCTAACCCTAACCCTGACCTTAATGCTAACCCTAACCCTTATACTAACCCTAACCCTAACCCTTAGCCTAACCCTAACCCTAACCGTAACCTTAACCCTAACCCTAACCCTTACCCTTACCCTTACCCTAACCCTAACCCTAACCCTTAGCCTAACCCTAACCCTAACCGTAACCTTAACCCTAACCCTAACCCTAACCCTTACCCTTACCCTAACCCTAAACCTAACCCTAACACTAACCCTAACCTTAACCCTAACCCTAACTGTAACCCTTAACCTAACCCTAACCCTAACCCTAACCCTTACCCTTACCTTAACCCTAACCCTAACCTTAATCCTAACCCTAACATTAATCCTAACCCTTAACCTTACCGAACCCTAACCCTAAACCTTACCCTAACCCTAACCCTAACCCTAAATCTAACCCTTACCCTTACCCTAACCCTAAACCTAACCTTAATGCTAACCCTAACGGGAAACCTAATCCTTACCCTAACCCTAACCCTAACCTAACCCTAAACCTAACCCTTACCCTTACCCTAACCCTAACCCTAAACTTCATGCTAACCCTAACCCTAACCCTAACACTAACCCTTACCCTAACCCTAACCCTAATCCTTACCCTAACCCTAAACCTAACCCAAACCTAACCCTTTCCCTAACCGTAACCTTAACACTAAACCTAACCCTAAACCTAACCCTCACCCTTACCCTTACTCTAACCCTAACACTAAACCTAACACTAACCCTAAACCCTAACCCTAACCCTTACCCTTACTCTATCCCTAACCCTAACCCTAACCCTAACACTTACCCTACCCCTAAACCTAACCCTAAACCTAACCATAACCCTAACCCTAACCCTTGCCCTAACCCTAACACTAACCCTAACCATAACCCTAACACTTACCCTTCCCCAAACCCTAACGCTAACCCATACCCTAATTCTAACCCTAAGCCTAACCTTAACCGCTAATACTAACCCTAACCCTAACCCTAACACTTACACTTACCCTAAACCTAAACTTAACTCTAACCATAACCCTAACCCTAACCCTAAACCTTACCCTCACCCTAACCCTAACCCTAACCCTAACACCTAACCCTAACCCTTACTCTAACCCTAACCCTAACCCTAACCCCTAACCTAAACCTTACCCTAAACCTAACCCAAACCCTTACCCTAACCCAACCCTAATCCTTACACTAACCCTAACCGGAACCATAAACCTAACCCAACCCTTACCATAAACCTAACCCTAACCCTAAACCTGACCCCTTCCCTAAACGTAACCCTAACCCTAACCCCAACTTTAACCCTAACCCTAACCCTAACCTTACACTTACCCTAACCCTACACCTAAACCTAACCCTAACCCTAACCCTAACCCTAACCCTTACTCTTACCGTATCCCTAAACCTAACCCTAACCGTAACCCTAACCCTAACCCTAACCCTTACCATTACCCTAACCCTAACCCTAACCCTTACCCTTACCCTAACCCTAACCCTAACCTTAATGCTGACCCTAAACCTAATGCTAACACCAAACTTTAACCTAACCCTAAACCTAACCTTTATCCTTACCCTAACCCTAACCCTTACCCTAACCCTAACCCTTACCCTTTCCCTAACCCTAACCCTAACCTTAATGATATCCCTAACCCTAACCCTAACCCTAACCCTAATCCTTGCCCTAACCCTAATCCTTACACTAACCCTAACCCTAACGATAACCCTTACGCTTACCACAACCCTAACTCTTCCTCTAACCCTAACCCTAACCCTAACCCTAACCCTTACCCTTACCCTAACCCTATACCTAACCCTAACCCTAACCCTAACCCTTATGCTTACCCTAACCCTAAACCTAACCCTAACCCTAACACTAATCCTTACCCTAACCCTAACCCTAACTATAACGCTTACACTAACCCTAACACTAAACCTAAATCCTGTCCCTAACCCTTATCCTGAACCTAACCCTAACCCTAACCCTAACACTAATCCTTAACCTAACCCTAACCTAACCCTAACCCTAACCCTAACCCTAAATCCTGTCCCTAACCCTTATCCTATACCTAACCCTAAACCTAACCCTAACCCTAACCCTAACCCTTACGCTTACCCTAACCCTAAACCTAACCCTAACCCTAACACTAACACTAATCCTTACCCTAACCCTAACCTAACCCTAACCCTTACACTAACCCTAACTCTAGCCCTAAATCCTGTCCCTATCCCTTATCCTAAACCTAACCCTAATCCTAACACCAACCCTTACCCTAACCCTTACCATTACCTTAACCCTGACCCTAACTCTAAGCCTAACCCTAACCCAAACCCTAACCCTTATACTAACCTTAACCCTAACCCTTAGCCCTACCCTAACCCTAACCGTCACCTTAACCCTAACCCTAACCCTAACCCTTACCCTTACCCTAACCCTAACCCTAAACTTAATGCTGACCCTAAACCTAAAGCTAACCCTATCCCTTAACCTAACCCTAAACCTACCCTTATCCTTACCCTAAACCTAACCCTAACCCTAAGCCTAACCCTAACCCTTACCCTTTCCCTATCGCTAACCATAACCCTAACCCCAAACCTAAACCTAAACCTAACTCTAACCCTAACTCTTACCCTTACCCTAACGCTAACCCTAAAACTAACCCTAACACTTACCGTTGCCCTAACCTTAACCCTAACCCTAACCATTACCGTAACCCTAACCCTAACCCTAACCCTAACCCTAAGCCTCATTCCTAACCCTTATCCTAAACCTAACCCTAACCCCTAACCCCAAACCCTACCCTAACCCTAACCCTAACCCTAACCCAAACCCTAACCCTTATCGTAACCCTAAGCCTAACCCTTACCCTTACCTAAACCTTACCCTAACTCTAAACCTAACCCTGACCCTGACCTTTACCCTAACCCTAATCCTATTCCTAAACATAAGCCCTAACCCTCACCCTTACCCTAACTCTAACCCTAAACCTAACCTTAACCCTAAACTTTACCCTAACCCTAGCCCTAAACCTAAACCTAACCCCTAACCCTACCCCTTACCATAAACCTAACCCTAACCCTAACCCTTACCCTAACCCTATCCCTAACTCTAACCCTAACCCTAAACCTAACCATAACACTAACCCTAAACTTAATCCTTACCCTTGCCCTGACCCTAACATTAAACCTAACCCTAACCCTAACCCCTAACCCTACCCCTAACCCTAGCCCTAAACCTAACTCTAAACCTTACCCTTTCCGTAACCCAAACCTAACCCTAACCCTAACCCTAACCCTAATCCTTACCCTAACCCTAATCCTTACACTAACCCTAACCCTAACGATAACCCTTACGCTTACCACAACCCTAACTCTTCCTCTAACCCTAACCCTAACCCTAACCCTAACCCTTACCCTTACCCTAACCCTATACCTAACCCTAACCCTAACCCTAACCCTTATGCTTACCCTAACCCTAAACCTAACCCTAACCCTAACCCTAACACTAATCCTTACCCTAACCCTAACCCTAACTATAACGCTTACACTAACCCTAACACTAAACCTAAATCCTGTCCCTAACTCTTATCCTAAACCTAACCCTAACCCTAACCCTAACACTAATCCTTAACCTAACCCTAACCTAACCCTAACCCTAACCCTAACCCTAAATCCTGTCCCTAACCCTTATCCTATACCTAACCCTAAACCTAACCCTAACCCTATCCCTAACCCTTACGCTTACCCTAACCCTAAACCTAATCCTAACTCTAACACTAACACTAATCCTTACCCTAACCCTAACCTAACCCTAACCCTTACACTAACCCTAACTCTAACCCTAAATCCTGTCCCTATCCCTTATCCTAAACCTAACCCTAATCCTAACACCAACCCTTACCCTAACCCTTACCCTTACCTTAACCCTAACCCTAACTCTAAGCCTAACCCTAACCCAAACCCTAACCCTTATACTAACCCTAACCCTAACCCTTAGCCCTACCCTAACCCTAACCGTCACCTTAACCCTAACCCTAACCCTAACCCTTACACTTACCCTAACCCTAAACCTAACCCTAACACTAACCCTAACCTTAACTCTAACCCTAACCCTAACCCTTACCCTTACCCTAACCCTAACCCTAAACTTAATGCTGACCCTAAACCTAAAGCTAACCCTATCCCTTAACCTACCCTTATCCTTACCCTAAACCTAACCCTAACCCTAAGCCTAACCCTAACCCTTACCCTTTCCCTATCGCTAACCATAACCCTAACCCCAAACCTAAACCTAAACCTAACTCTAACCCTAACTCTTACCCTTACCCTAACGCTAACCCTAAAACTAACCCTAACACTTACCGTTGCCCTAACCTTAACCCTAACCCTAACCATTAGAGTAACCCTAACCCTAACCCTAACCCTAAGCCTCATTCCTAACCCTTATCCTAAACCTAACCCTAACCCCTAACCCCAAACCCAACCCTAACCCTAACCCTAACCCTAACCCAAACCCTAACACTTATCCTAACCCTAACCCTAACCCTTACCCTTACCCTAACCCTTACCCTAACTCTAAACCTAACCCTGACCCTGACCTTTACCCTAACCCTAATCCTATTCCTAAACATAAGCCCTAACCCTCACCCTTACCCTAACTCTAACCCTAAACCTAACCTGAACCCTAAACTTTACCCTAACCCTAGCCCTAAACCTAAACCTAACCCCTAACCCTACCCCTTACCATAAACCTAACCCTAACCCTAACCCTTACCCTAAACCTATCCCTAACTCTAACCCTAACCCTAAACCTAACCATAACACTAACCCTAAACTTAATCCTTACCCTTGGCCTGACCCTAACCCTAAACCTAACCATAACACTAACCCTAAACTTAATCCTTACCCTTGGCCTGACCCTAACATTAAACCTAAACCTAACCCTAACCCCTAACCCTACCCCTAACCCTAGCCCTAAACCTAACTCTAAACCTTACCCTTTCCGTAACCCAAACCTAACCCTAACCTTAACCCTAACCCTAATCCTAACGCTAACTCTTACACTTACCTTAACCCTAACCCTTAACCTAAACCTAACCCTAATCCTAACCCTAACCCTAACCCTAACCTAAACCCTATCCTAACCCTAACCCTAACACTTACCCTTGCCCTAACCCTAACCCTAACCCTATCCATTACGGTAACCCTAACCCTAACCCTAACCCTAACCCTAACCCTCATTCCTAACCCTTATCCTAAACCTAACCCTAACCCCTAACCCCAAACCCTACCCTAACCCTAACCCTAAACCTAACCCTAACCCTTACCCTTACCCTAACCCTAACCCTAACTCTAAGCCTAACCCTAACCCAAACCCTAACCCTTATCCTAACCTTAACCCTAACCCTTAACCTAACCCTAACCTTACCCCTAACCCTAACCCTAACCCTAACCCTAACCTTTACCCTTACCCTAACCCTTACCCTAAATCTAAACCTAACCCTGACCCTAACCTTTACCCTAAACCTAACCCTAACCCTAAACATAACCCCTAACCCTCTCCCTTACCCTAACTCTAACCCTAAACCTAACCTTAACCCTAAACTTTACCCTAACCCTAGCCCTAAACCTAAACCTAACCCCTAACCCTAGCACTTACCATAAACCTAACCCTAACCCTAACCCTTACCCTAACCTTATTCTTAACCCAAACCCTAACCCTAAACCTAACCATAACACTAACCCTAAACCTAACCCTTACCCTTGCCCTAACCCTAACATTAAACCTAACCCTACCCCTAACCCCTAACCCTACCCCTAACCCTAACCCTAAACCCAACTTTAAACCTTACCCTTTCCGTAACCCTAACCTAACCCTAACCTTAACCCTAACCCTACTCCTAACCCTAACTCTTACACTTACCTTAACCCTAACCCTTAACCTAAACCTAACCCTAATCCTAACCCTAACCCTAACCCTAACCTAAACCCTAACCTAACCCTAACCCTAAATCTTACCCTTACCCTAACCCTAACCCTAACCCTAACCCTTACCCTTACCCTAACCCTTACCCTAACTCTAACCCTAAACCTGAACCTAACCCTTACCCTAACCCTAACCCTAACCCTAAACATAACCCTTAACCCTCACCATTACCCTAACTCTAACCCTAAACCTAACCCTAACCCTAAACTTTACCCTAACCCTAGCCCTAAACCTAAACCTAACCCCTAACCCTAACCCTTACCATAAACCTAACCATAACCCAACCCTAACCCAAACCCTTACCCTAACCCTATCCCTAACCCTAACCATAACCCTAACATTTACCCTAACGCTAAACCTAACCCTAACCCTAACCTAACCCTAATCCTAACCCTAACCCTAACGCTAACCCTAACCCTAATCCTAAACTTAACCCTAACACTTACACTTACCCTAACCCTAACCATAACCCTAACCCTAACTCTAACCCTTACACTAACCCTAACTCTAAACCTAAACCTAACACTAACCCTAACCCTTAAACTAAACCTAAGCCTAATATCTAAACCTAACCCTAATTCTAACACTTCCCCTTCCCCTAACGCTAACCCTAAACCTAACCCAAACGCTTACACTAACCCTAAACCTAACCCTAACGCTTACACTAACCCTAACCCTAAAACTACACCTAACCCTAACCCCTAACCCTAACTCTTACCCTAAACCTAACCCTAACCCCTAACAGTAAACCTTAACCTAACCCTAACCCTAACCCTAACCCTAACCCTAACCCTTACCCTTAACATAACCCTAATCCTAAATCTAACCCTAAACCTAACCAAACCCCTACCCCTAACCCTTACCCTAACACTAACCCTTAGGCTAACCCTAACCCTAACCCTAAACCTAACCCTAACCCTAAACCTAACCCTAACCCTAATCCTAACCCTTACCCTTACCCTAACCCTAACCCTAACCCTAACCTTAATGCTAAACCTACCCCTGACCCTAACCCTAACCCTAACCCTAACCCTTACCCTAACCCCTAACCCTAACCCTTACCCTAACATTAAGGTTAACCTTAACCCTTACCCTTACACTAACCCTAACCCTAAACTTAATGCTAACCTAACCCTAACCCAAACCCTAACCCTTACCCTAACACTAACCCTAACCCTAATCCTTATCCTAACCCTAAACCTAACCCTAACCCTTACCATTTCCCTAACCCTAACACTAACCCTAACCCTAACCCCTAACCCTAACCCTAACCCTTACCTATTCGTAACCCTAACCCTAACCCTAACCCTAACACTTAAACTTACGCTAACCCTAACCCTAACCTTAACCCCAAACCTAACCCTAACCCTAACGATTACCCTTACCCTAACCCTAACCCTAACCCCAACCCTAAACCTAACTCTAACCCTTACCCTTACCATAAACCTAACCCTTAACCTAACCCTAACCCTAACCCTAACCTTAACCCCAAACCTAAACCTAACCCTAACCCAAACCATAACTCTTACACTTACACTAACCCTAACCCTAACACTGACCCTTACCCTAACCCTAACCCTACCCCTAACCCTAACTTTTACCCTAACCCTAACCCTAACCATAACGCTTACAATTACACTCACCCTAATCCTAACACTGACCCTTTCCCTAACCCTAACCCTAACACTTACCCTTACCCTAAACCTAACCCTACCTCTAACCCTAACCATAACCCTAACCCTAACCCTTACCCTAACCCTAACTCTTAGCCTAACCCTAACACTAACCCTAATCTTAACCCTAACCCTAACCCTAACCCTAACCCTTACCCTTACCATAACACTAACCCCAAACCTAACCCTTACTCTTACCCCCACCCTCACCCCAAACGTAACCCTAACCCTAACCCTAAACCTTACTGTTACCCTAAACCTAAACCTAACCCTAACCCTAACCCTTACCCTGTCCCTAAGGCTAACCCTAACCCTAACCCTGACCTTAATGCTAACCCTAACCCTTATACTAACCCTAACCCTAACCCTTAGCCTAACCCTAACCCTAACCGTAACCTTAACCCTAACCCTAACCCTTACCCTTACCCTTACCCTAACCCTAACCCTAACCCTTAGCCTAACCCTAACCCTAACCGTAACCTTAACCCTAACCCTAACCCTAACCCTTACCCTTACCCTAACCCTAAACCTAACCCTAACACTAACCCTAACCTTAACCCTAACCCTAACTGTAACCCTTAACCTCACCCTAACCCTAACCCTAACCCTTACCCTTACCTTAACCCTAACCCTAACCTTAATCCTAACCCTAACATTAATCCTAACCCTTAACCTTACCGAACCCTAACCCTAAACCTTACCCTAACCCTAACCCTAACCCTAAATCTAACCCTTACCCTTACCCTAACCCTAAACCTAACCTTAATGCTAACCCTAACATGAAACCTAATCCTTACCCTAACCCTAACCCTAACCTAACCCTAAACCTAACCCTTACCCTTACCCTAACCCTAACCCTAAACTTCATGCTAACCCTAACCCTAACCCTAACACTAACCCTTACCCTAACCCTAACCCTAATCCTTACATTAACCCTAAACCTAACCCAAACCTAACCCTTTCCCTAACCGTAACCTTAACACTAAACCTAACCCTAAACCTAACCCTCACCCTTACCCTTACTCTAACCCTAACACTAAACCTAACACTAACCCTAAACCCTAACCCTAACCCTTACCCTTACTCTATCCCTAACCCTAACCCTAACCCTAACACTTACCCTACCCCTAAACCTAACCCTAAACCTAACCATAACCCTAACCCTAACCCTTGCCCTAACCCTAACACTAACCCTAACCATAACCCTAACACTTACCCTTCCCCAAACCCTAACGCTAACCCATACCCTAATTCTAACCCTAAGCCTAACCTTAACCGCTAATACTAACCCTAACCCTAACCCTAACACTTACACTTACCCTAAACCTAAACTTAACTCTAACCATAACCCTAACCCTAACCCTAAACCTTACCCTCACCCTAACCCTAACCCTAACCCTAACACCTAACCCTAACCCTTACTCTAACCCTAACCCTAACCCTAACCCCTAACCTAAACCTTACCCTAAACCTAACCCAAACCCTTACCCTAACCCTAACCCTAATCCTTACACTAACCCTAACCGGAACCATAAACCTAACCCAACCTTTACCATAAACCTAACCCTAACCCTAAACCTGACCCCTTCCCTAAACGTAACCCTAACCCTAACCCCAACTTTAACCCTAACCCTAACCCTAACCTTACACTTACCCTAACCCTACACCTAAACCTAACCGTAACCCTAACCCTAACCCTAACCCTTACCATTACCCTAACCCTAACCCTAACCCTTACCCTTACCCTAACCCTAACCCTAACCTTAATGCTGACCCTAAACCTAACGCTAACACCAAACTTTAACCTGACCCTAAACCTAACCTTTATCCTTACCCTAACCCTAACCCTTACCCTAACCCTAACCCTTACCCTTTCCCTAACCCTAACCCTAACCTTAATGATATCCCTAACCCTAACCCTAACCCTAACCCTAATCCTTACCCTAACCCTAATCCTTACACTAACCCTAACCCTAACGATAACCCTTACGCTTACCACAACCCTAACTCTTCCTCTAAACCTAACCCTAACCCTAACCCTAACCCTTACCCTTACCCTAACCCTATACCTAACCCTAACCCTAACCCTAACCCTTATGCTTACCCTAACCCTAAACCTAACCCTAACCCTAACCCTAACACTAATCCTTACCCTAACCCTAACCCTAACTATAACGCTTACACTAACCCTAACACTAAACCTAAATCCTGTCCCTAACCCTTATCCTAAACCTAACCCTAACCCTAACCCTAACACTAATCCTTAACCTAACTCTAACCTAACCCTAACCCTAACCCTAACCCTAAATCCTGTCCCTAACCCTTATCCTATACCTAACCCTAAACCTAACCCTAACCCTAACCCTAACCCTTACGCTTACCCTAACCCTAAACCTTACCCTAACCCTAACACTAACACTAATCCTTACCCTAACCCTAACCTAACCCTAACCCTTACACTAACCCTAACTCTAGCCCTAAATCCTGTCCCTATCCCTTATCCTAAACCTAACCCTAATCCTAACACCAACCCTTACCCTAACCCTTACCCTTACCTTAACCCTAACCCTAACTCTAAGCCTAACCCTAACCCAAACCCTAACCCTTATACTAACCCTAACCCTAACCCTTAGCCCTACCCTAACCCTAACCGTCACCTTAACCCTAACCCTAACCCTAACCCTTACACTTACCCTAACCCTAAACCTAACCCTAACACTAACCCTAACCTTAACCCTAACCCTAACCCTAACCCTTACCCTTACCCTAACCCTAACCCTAAACTTAATGCTGACCCTAAACCTAAAGCTAACCCTATCCCTTAACCTAACCCTAAACCTACCCTTATCCTTACCCTAAACCTAACCCTAACCCTAAGCCTAACCCTAACCCTTACCCTTTCCCTATCGCTAACCATAACCCTAACCCCAAACCTAAACCTAAACCTAACTCTAACCCTAACTCTTACCCTTACCCTAACGCTAACCCTAAAACTAACCCTAACACTTACCGTTGCCCTAACCTTAACCCTAACCCTAACCATTAGAGTAACCCTAACCCTAACCCTAACCCTAAGCCTCATTCCTAACCCTTATCCTAAACCTAACCCTAACCCCTAACCCCAAACCCTACCCTAACCCTAACCCTAACCCTAACCCAAACCCTAACCCTTATCGTAACCCTAAGCCTAACCCTTACCCTTACCCTAAACCTTACCCTAACTCTAAACCTAACCCTGACCCTGACCTTTACCCTAACCCTAATCCTATTCCTAAACATAAGCCCTAACCCTCACCCTTACCCTAACTCTAACCCTAAACCTAACCTTAACCCTAAACTTTACCCTAACCCTAGCCCTAAACCTAAACCTAACCCCTAACCCTACCCCTTACCATAAACCTAACCCTAACCCTAACCCTTACCCTAACCCTATCCCTAACTCTAACCCTAACCCTAAACCTAACCATAACACTAACCCTAAACTTAATCCTTACCCTTGCCCTGACCCTAACATTAAACCTAACCCTAACCCTAACCCCTAACCCTACCCCTAACCCTAGCCCTAAACCTAACTCTAAACCTTACCCTTTCCGTAACCCAAACCTAACCCTAAACTTAACCCTAACCCTAATCCTAACGCTAACTCTTACACTTACCTTAACCCTAACCCTTAACCTAAACCTAACCCTAATCCTAACCCTAACCCTAACCCTAACCTAAACCCTATCCTAACCCTAACCCTAACACTTACCCTTGCCCTAACCCTAACCCTAACCCTATCGATTACGGTAACCCTAACCCTAACCCTAACCCTAACCCTAACCCTAACCCTCATTCCTAACCCTTATCCTAAACCTAACCCTAACCCCTAACCCCAAACCCTACCCTAACCCTAACCCTAAACCTAACCCTAACCCTTACCCTTACCCTAACCCTAACCCTAACGCTAAGCCTAACCCTAACCCAAACCCTAACCCTTATCCTAACCTTAACCCTAACCCTTAACCTAACCCTAACCTTACCCCTAACCCTAACCCTAACCCTAACCCTAACCCTTACCCTTACCCTAACCCTTACCCTAACTCTAACCCTAAACCTGAACCTAACCCTTACCCTAACCCTAACCCTAACCCTAAACATAACCCCTAACCCTCACCATTACCCTAACTCTAACCCTAAACCTAACTCTAACCCTAAACTTTACCCTAACCCTAGCCCTAAACCTAAACCTAACCCCTAACCCTAACCCTTACCATAAACCTAACCCTAACCGAACCCTAACCCAAACCCTTACCCTAACCCTATCCCTAACCCTAACCATAACCCTAACATTTACCCTAACCCTAAACCTAACCCTAACCCTAACCTAACCCTAATCCTAACCCTAACCCTAACGCTAACCCTAACCCTAATCCTAAACTTAACCCTAACACTTACACTTACCCTAACCCTAACCTTAACACTAAACGTAAACCTAAACCTAAACCTCATCCTTACCCTTACTCTAACCCTAACACTAAACCTAACACTAACCCTAACCCCTAACCCTAACCCTTACACTTACTCTATCCCTAACCCTAACACTAACCCTAACCCTAAAACTTACCCTTCCCCAAACCCTAACCCTAACCCATACCCTAATTCTAACCCTAAGCCTAACCTTAACCGCTAATATTAACCCTAACCCTAACCCTAACCCTAACCCTTACTCTAACCCTAACCCTAACCCTAACCCCTAACCTAAACCTTACCCTAACCTTAACCCTAACCCTTACCCTAACCCTAACCCTAACCCTAATCCTTACACTAACCCTAACCCTAAACCTAAACCTAACCCTAACCCTTACCATAACCCTAACCCTAACCCTAACCCTGACCCTTTCCGTAAACGTAACCCTAACCCTAACCTCAACCTTAACCCTAACTCTAACGCTAACCCTAACCCTTACGCTTACCCTAACCCTACACCTAAACCTAACCCTAACCCTAAAACTAACCCTAAACCTAACCTAACCCTAAGCCTTACTCTTATCGTAACCATAATCCTAACCCTAACCCTAACCCTAACCCTAAACCTAACCCTAACCCTTACCCTTACACTTACCCTAACCCTAACCCTAACCCTTACCCTTACCTAACCCTTACCCTAACCTTAATGCTGACCCTAAACCTAACGCTAACCCCAACCTTTAACCTAACCCTAAACCTAACCTTTATCCTTACCCTAACCCTAACCCTAAGAATAACCCTTACGATTTCCCTAACCCTAACCCTAACCCTTACCCTAAGCCTAACCCTAACTCTAACCCTAATACTTACCCTAACCCTAATCCTTACCCTAACCCTAATCCTAACCCTAACCCTTACACTAACCCTAACCCTTCCTCTAAACCTAAGCCTAATCCTAACCCTAACCCTTACCCTTTCCCTAAACTTAACCCTAAACCTAACCCTTACCCTAACCCTTACCCTTTCCCTAACCCTTACCCTACCACTAACCCCTAACCCTAACCCTAACCCTTACCCTATTGGTAACCCTAACCCTAACCCTAACCCAAAGCCTAACCCTAACACTTACCCTTACCCTAACCCTAACCCTAACCGTAACCCCAAACCTAACCCTAACCATAACGATTACCCTTACCCTAACCCTAACCCTAACCATAACACTTACACTTACCCTAACCCTTACCCTACCACTACCCCTAACCCTAACCCTAACCCTTACCCTATTGGTAACCCTAACCCTAACCCTAACCCTAAGCCTAACCCTAACACTTACCCTTACCCTAACCCTAACCCTAACCGTAACCCCAAACCTAACCCTAACCCTAACCATAACACTTACACTTACCCTAACCCTAACACTTAACCTAACACTAACGTTTAACCTAACTATAACCCTAACCTTAAACCTTACCTTAACCCTAACCCTAACCCTAACCCTAACCCCTAACCCTAACCCTTTCCCTAATCCTAACCCTAACCCTAACCCTTACCCTTACCGTTACCCTAACCCTAACCCTACCTCTAACCCTAAACCTAACCCTAACCCCTAACCCTAACCCTAACTTTAACCCTTAGACTTACCCTAAAGCTAACCCTAACCCTAACCCTTACCCTAACCCTAACCCCTAACCCTAACCCTTTCCCTAATCCTAACCCTAACCCTAACCCTTACCCTAAACCTAACCCTACCTCCAACCCTAACCATAACCTAACCCCTAACCCTAACCCTAACTTTAACCCTTAGACTTACCCTAAAGCTAACCCTAACCCTAACACTTACCCTAACCCTAACTCTAACAGTTAGCCTTACCTTAACCCTAACCCTAACCCTTACTCTAACCCTAACCCTTAACCTAACACTAACCCTAACCCCTAACCCTAACAATAACCGTAATTCTCACCCTAACCCTAACACTAACCCTAATCCTTACCCTAAGCCTAACCCTAACTCCAACCCTTAGCCTTACCCTAACCCTAAACCTAACCCTAACCCTAACCCAAACCATAAGGCTTACCATTACACTAACCCTAACCCTAACACTGACCCTTACCCTAACCCTAACCCTAACCCTAACTTTTACCCTAACCCTAACCATAACCATAACGCTTACCCTTACACTAACCCTAACCCTAACCCTAACCCTATTACTAACCCTAACCCTAAACCTTACCCTAATCCTAACCCTAAACCTAACCCTTAGCCTAACCCTAACCCTAACGCTAACCTTAACCCTAACCCTAAACCTAACCCAAACCCTAACCCTAAGCCCAACACTTACCCTTACCCTCACCCTAAACCTAACACTTACCCTTACCCTAACGATAACCCAAACCTTAACCCCAAACCTAAACCTAAACCTAACTATAACCCTCACTCTTACCCTTACCCTAACCCTAACGCTAACCCTAACACTAACCATAACACTTACCCTTGCCCTAACCCTAACCCTAACCCTAACCATTACCGTAACCCTAACCCTAAACCTAACCATAACCCTTACACTAACCCTACCCCTAACACTAACCCCCATTCCTAACCCTTATCCTAAACCTAACCCTAACCCCTAACCCCAACCCTTACACTAACCCTAACCCTAAACCTAACCCTAACCCTTACCCTTACCCTAATCCTAACCCTAACTCTAACCCTAATCCTAACCCAAACCCTACCCCTTATCCTAATCCTAACCCTAACCCTTAGCCTAACCCTAACCCTAACCCTAACCTTAACACTAACCCTAACCCTAACCCTAACCCTTACTCTTACCCTAACCCTAACCCTAAACCTAACCCTAACACTAACCCAAACCTTAACCCTAACCCTAACCCTTAACCTAACCCTAACCCTAACAGCAAACCTTACCCTTAACCTAACCCTAACCCTAACCTTAATCCTAACCCTAACCCTAAGCTTTATCCTAACCCTTACCCTTATCCTAACCCTAACCCTAACCCTTACCCTTACCCTAACCCTAACCCTAACCCTAAACCTAACACTAACACTACCCTAATCCTAACTGTAACCCTAACCCTAACTCTTACCCTAACCCTATCTCTAACACTAAACCTAACCCTAACCCTAACCCTAACACTTACCCTTACCCTAACCCTAACCCTAACCCTCACCCTTATCCTAACCATAACCCTAAACTTAATGCTAACCCTATACCTAACCCTAACCCTAACCCTAACCCCTAACCCTAACACGAACCCTAACTCTAAATCTAACCCTTACCCTTACCCTAACCCTAACCCTAACTTTAATGCTAACCCTAAACCGAAACCTAATCCTTACCCTAACCCTAACCCTAACCCTAAACCTAACCCTTACCCTTACCCTAACCGTAACTCTAAAGTTAATGCTAACCATAACCCTAACCCTAACACTAACCCTTACCCTAAACCTAACCCTAATCCTTACCCTAACCCTAACCCTAAACCTAACCCTTTCCCTAACCAAAACGTTAACACTAAACCTAACCCTAACCCTAACACTAACACTAACACTTACCCTACCCCTAAACCTAACCCTAAACCTAACCCTAACCCTTACCCTAACCCTTGCCCTAACCCTAACGCTAACCCTAACCATAACCCTAACACTTACCCTTACCCTAAACCTAACCCTAACCCATACACTAATTCAAACCCTAAGCCTAACCTTAACCTCTAATCCTAACACTAACCCTAATCCTAACACTTACCCTTACAATAACCCTAACCCTAACTCTAACCCAAACCCTAACCCTAACCCTAACACTAAACCTTACCCTCACCCTAACCCTTCCCCTAACCCTAACATGTAACCCTAACCCTTACCCTAACCCTAAACCTAACCCTAAGCCTAACACCTATCCCTAACCCTTTTCCTAAATCTAACCCTAACCCCTAACCCAAACCCTTACTCTAACCCTAACCCTAACCCTAACCCTAACCCTTACCCTAACCCTAACCCTAACCCTTACCCTTCCCCTAACCCTAACTCTAACCTTAATGCTGACCCTAAACCTAACGCTAAACCCAACCCTTAACCTAACCCTAAACCTAACCCTTATCGTTACCCTAACCGTAACCCTAACCCTAACCCTAAACCTTAACCTTTCTCTAACCCTAACCCTAACCCTAACCCTAACCCTAATCCTTACCCTAACCCTAATCCTTACCCTAACCCTAACCCTAATCCAAACCCTTACCTTTACCCTAACCATAACCCTAAACCTAACCCTAACCCTAACATTAACCCTAACCCTAACCCTTACCCTAACCCTAAACCTAACCCTAACACTAAGCCTAACCTTAACCCTAACCCTAACCGTAACCCTTAACCTAACCCTAACCCTAAAACTTATCCTTACCCTAACCCTAACCTTAACCCTAACCTTAATCCTAACCCTAACCCTAACCTTAATCCTAACCCTTACAATTATCGTAACCCTAACCCTAACACTTACCCTTACCCTAACCATAACCCTAACCCTAAACCTAACATTAACACCACCCTAACCCTAACTGTAACCCTAACCCTAACCCTTATCCTTACACTAATCCTAACACGAAACCTAACCCTAACCCTAACCCTAACACTTACCCTTACCCTAACCCTAACCCTAAACCTTACCCTTACCCTAACCCTAAACCTAACCTTAATGCTAACCCTATACTTAACCCAAACCATAAACCGAACCCTAACCCCTAACCCTCACCCGAACCCTAACCCTAAATCTAACCCTTACCCTTACCCTAACCCTAACCCTAACCTTAATGCTAACCCTAAACCGAAACCTAATCCTTACCCTACCCTAACCCTAAACCTAACCCTAAACCTAACCCTGACCCTTACGCTAACCCTAACCCTAAAGATAATGCTAACCCTAACCCTAAAACTAACACTAACCCTTACCCTAACCCTAACCCTAATCCTTACCCTAACCCTAACCCTAACCATAACCCTTTCCCTAACCAAAAGGTTAACACTAAACCTAACCCTAACCCTAACCCTAACCCTAACACTTACCCTACCCGTAAACCTAACCCTAAACCTAACCCTAACCCTTACCCTAACCCTTGCCCTCACCCTAACGCTAACCCTAACCATAACCCTAACACTTACCCTTACTGTAAACCTAACCCTAACCCATACACTAATTCTAACCCTAAGCCTAACCTTAACCGCTAATCCTAACCCTAACCCTAACCCTAACACTTACCCTTACCCTAACCCTAACCCTAACTCTAACCCTAACCCTAACCCTAACCCTAAACCTTACCCTAACCCTAACCCTAACAACCCTAATCCTTACACTAACCCTAACCCTAACCCTAAAGCTAAACCTAACACTTACCCTAACCCTAACCCTAAACCTAGCCCTTACCCTTTCCCTAACCCTAACACAAACCATAACCCTAACCTTAACCCTAACCCTAACCCTATCTCTAATCCTTAACCTAACCGTATACCTAACCCTAACCCTAACCCTAACCCTAAGCCTAACCCTAAACCTAACCCTAACCATAACCATAACCCTTACGCTTACCCTAACCCTGAACCTAACCCTAACACTAACCCTAACACTAATCCTTACCCTAAACCTAACCCTAAACCTAAACCTAACCCCTAAACCTAACCCGAACCCTAACCCTAAATCTAACCCTTACCCTTACCCTAACCCTAACCCTAACCTTAATGCTAACCCTAAACCGAAACCTAATCCTTACCCTAACTCTAACCCTAAACCTAACCCTAAACCTAACCCTAACCCTAACCCTAACCCTAACACTTACCGTACCCCTAAACCTAACCCTAAACCTAACCCTAACCCTAACCGTAACCCTTGCCCTAACCCTAACGCTAACCCTAACCATAACCCTAACACTTACCCTTACCCTAAACCTAACCCTAACCCATACACTAATTCTAACCCTAAGCCTAACCTTAACCGCTAATCCTAACCCTAACCCAAACCCTAACACTTACCCTTACCCTAACAATAAACCTTACTCTAACCCTAACCCTAACCCTAACCCTAACCATTACCCTCACCCTAACCCTTACCCTAACCCTAACATGTAACCCTAAACCTTACCCTAACCCTAAAACTAACCCTAACCCTAACCCCTAAACCTAACCCTTACCCTAACCCTAACCCTAAACCTTACCCTAACCCTAACCCTAAACCTAACCCTAATCCTTACACTAACCCTAACCCTAACCCTAAAGCTAACCCTAAACCTTACCCTAACCCTAACACTAACCCTAACACTTACCCTTTCCCTAACCCAAACCGAAACCCTAAACCTAACCATAACCCTAAACCTAACCCTAACCATAACCCTATCTCTAACCCTTAACCTAACCCTATGCCTAACCCTACTCCTAACCCTAACCCTAAGCCTAACCCTAAACCTAACCCTGACACTAACCCTTACGCTTACCCTGAACCTAACCCTTACCCTAACCCTAACACTAATCCTTACCCTAACCCTAACCCTAACCCTAACCCTAATCCTTACCCTAACCCTGATCCTTACCCTAACTCCACACCTAACCCTTACCCTAACCCTAACCCTAACCCTTCCTCTAACCCTAACCCCAACCCTAGCCCTAACCCTTACCCCAACCCTAACCCTAACCCTTAGCCTAACCCTAACCCTAACCCTAACCTTAACCCTAACCCTAAACCTAACGCTAACCCTAACCATAACACTTACCCTAACCTGAAACCTAACCCACACCTTAACCCCAAACCTAAACCTGAACCTGACCCTTAACTTAACCCTAACTCTTAAACTTACCCTAACCCTAACGCTAACCCTAACACTAACCCTAACACTTACCCTTGCCCTAACCCTAACCCTAACCCTTACCGTAACCCTAACCCTAACCCTAACCTTAACCCTAACCCTTACACTAACCATAACCCTAACACTAACACCTATCCCTAACCCTTTTCCTAAATCTAACCCTATCCCTTAACCCCAACCCTTACTCTAACCCTAACCCTAACCCTAACCCTAAGCCATACCCTTACCCTAACCCTAACCCTAACTCTAAACCTAACCCTAACCCAAACCCTTACCATTACGCTTACAATAACCCTAAACCTAATCCTAACCCTAACATTAACCCTAACCCTAACCCTTACCCTAACCCTAAACCTAACCCTAATACTTACCCTAACCCTAACCCTAACCCTAACCCTAACCCTTACCCTAACCCTAATCCTTACACTAACCCTAACCCTAACCCTAAAGCTAACTCTAACACTTACCGTAACTCTAACCCTAACCCTAGACCTTACCCTTTCCCTAACCCCAACCCAAACCCTAACCCTAACCTTAACCCTAACCCTAACCCTAACCCTAACCCTATCTCTAACCCTTAATTTAACCTTATGCCTAACCCTAACCCTAACCTAACCCTAAGCCTAACCCTAAACCTAACCCTGACCCTAACCCTTAGGCTTACCCTAACCCTGAACCTAACCCTTAACCTAACCCTTACCCTAACCCTAACCCTAATCCTAACCCTTAACCTTTCCTTAACTCTAACCCTAACCTTAATGCTGACCCTAAACGTAACGCTAAAGCGAACCCTAAACCTAACCCTAAACCTAACCCTTATCGTTACCCTAACCCTAACTCTAACCCTAAACCTTAACCTTTCCCTAACCCTAACCCTAACCCTAACCTTAATGCTAACCCTAACCCTAACCCTAACCCTTACCCTAACCCTAATCCTTACCCTAACCCTAACCCTAACCCTAACCCTTACCCTAACCCTAACCCTAACCCTTCCTCTAACCCTAACCCCAACCTTAACCCTAACCCTTACCCTAACCCTAACCCTAACCCTTAGCCTAACCCTAACCTTAACCCTAACCCTAAACCTAACGCTAACCCTAACCCTAACCATAACACTTACCCTAACCCTAACCCTAACCCAAACCTTAACCCCAAACCTAAACCTAAACCTAACCCTAACGCTAACTCTTAAACTTACCCTAACCCTAACGCTAACCCTAACACTAACCCTAACACTTACCCTTGCCCTAACCCTAACCCTAACCCTAACCCTTACCGTAACTCTAACCATAACCCTAACCCTAACCCTTAAACTAACACTAAAACTAACCCTAACCCCTATCCCTAACCCTTATCCTAAATCTAACCCTAACCCCTAACCCCAACACTTACTCTAACCCTAACCCTAACCCTAACCCTAACCCTTACCCTTACTCTAACCCTAAACCTAACCTAACACTAACCCTAACCTTAACCCAAACACTAACCCGAAACCTAACCCTAACCCTAAACCTTACTCTTAACCTAAACCTAACCCTAACCCTTACCCTAACTGTAACCCTAACCCTAACCCCTAAACCTAACCCTAACCCTAAACATTACCCTTACCCTAACCATAAACCTAACCCAAACCCTAACACTAACCCCTCACCCTCACCCTAACCCTAACCCTTACATTTACCCTAAACCTAAACTTAACCCTAAACCGAACACTAACCCGAACCCTAACCCTTACCCTAACCCTAACCCTAGACCTAACCTAACCCTAACCCTTACCCTTACCCTAACACTAACCCTAAACCTAACCCTAAACCTAACCCTAACCCTAACACTTACCCTAACCCTAACCCTAATCCTCACCCTAATCCTAACCCTTACCCTTATCCTAACAATACCCCTAACCCTTAACCTTAACCTAACCCTAACCCTAACCTGAATGCTACCCTTAACCCTAACCCTAACCCTTACCCTAACCCTAACCATAACCCTAATCCTTACCCTAACCCCAAACCTAACCCTAACCCTTACCCTTACCCTAACCGAATCCTAACAATAAACATACCCTAAACCTTACCCTTACCCTTACCCTAAACCTTACACTAACCCTAACCCTCAACCTTACCATTACCCAAACCCTAACCCTAAACCTAACACTAACCCTAACCCTAAACCTTACCCGTACTCTAAACCTAATCCTAACCCTAACCCTAAGCATTAAACTTACCCTAACCCTAACCTTAACCCTAACCCTAACTTTAAACCTAATCCTAACCCTAAACATAACCCTTACCCTTACACTAACCCTAACCCTAAACCTAACCTAACCTAACCGTAACCCTAGCTCTAACCATTAGCCTTACCATAACCCTAACGCTAACCGTAACCCTAACCTTTACCCTAACCCTAACACTAACCCTAACCCTAACCCTTACCCTTACCCTAACCCTAACCCTAACCCGAACTCTAACCCTAACCTAACCCAATCCCTAACCCATACCCTAACCCTAACTCTAACCCTTAGCCTAACCCTAACCCTAACCCTAACCTTAACCCTAACCTTAACCCTAACCCTAACCCATACCCTTACCCTAACCCTAACCCTAACACTACCCCAAACTTAACCCTAACCCTAACCCTAACCCTTACACTAACCCTAACCCTAACCCTAACCCTTACCTTCTCCTAATCCTAACCCAAACCCTAACCCTAACATTAATACTAACCCTTACCCTTACCCTAACTCTAAACCAAACCCTCACCCTTACCCTTACCATAAACCTAACCCTAAATGTAACACTAACCATAACACTAACCCTAACCCTAACCATAAACCTAACACTAACCCTAACCCTAACACTAAACTTTACCCTTACCCTAACCCTAACACTAACCCTAACCCTAACCTTTACCCTAACCCTAACCCTTACCCTAAACCTAACCCCAAACCTAACCCTAAGCCTAACCCTAACCCTAACCTTTACCCTAACCCTAACCCTCACCCTAACACTAAACCTAACCCTAACCCTTACACTAACCCTAACCCTAACCCTAACCCCTATCCCTAACCCTTATCCTAAATCTAACCCTAAACCCTAACCCCAACCCTTACTCTAACCCTAACCATAACCCTAACCCTAACCCTAACCCTAAACCTTACCCTTAACCTAACCCTAACCCTAACTCTAACCCTAACCCTAACCCAAACATTAAACCTTATCCTAACCCTAACCCTAACCCTTAGGCTAACCGTAACCATAACCCTAACCTTAACCCTAACCCCTTACCCTTACTCAAACCCTAAACCTAACCCTAACACTAACCCTAACATTAACCCTAACCCTAACCTGAAACCTAACCGTAACCCTAACCCTAAACCTTACTCTTAACCTAAACCTAAACCTAACACTTACCCTAACCCTAAACCTAACCCTAAACCCTAAACCTAACCCTAACATTAATCCTTACCCTAACCCTAATCCTTACCCTAACCCTAACCCTAACCCTTACCATTACCCTAACCCTAACCCTTGCTCTAACCCTAACCCCAGCCCTAACCCTAACCCTTACCCTAACCCTAACCCTAACCCTTACCCTAACCCTAACCCTAGACCTAAACCTAACCCTAACCCTTACCCTTACCCTAACTCTAACCCTAAACCTAACCCTAAACCTAACCCTAACCCTAACCCTAACCCTAACCCTAATGCTAAACCTAAACCTAACCCTAACGCAAACCCTAACCATTACACTTACCATAACCCTAACCATAACCCTAACCCTCACCTTAAACCTAACCCTAACCCTAAACCTTACTCTTACCCTAACCATAACACTAAACCTAACCCTAAACCTAACCCTAACCCTTACCCTTACCGTAAATCTCACCCCAACCTTAACCCTAACCCTAATGCTAACCCTAGCCCTAATCCTAACCCTAAACCTTACTGTAACCCTAACCCTAACCCCAACTCTTACCCTTACCCTAACCCTAACCCTAACCCCAACCCTAACCCTTACTCTTACCCTTACACTAACCCTAATCCCAAACCTAACCCTAACCCTAAGCCTAAACCTTACCGTTACCCTACCTAAACCTAACCCTTACCCTAACCCTAACCCTAACCCTAACCTCTAACCCTAACCCTAACCCTAAACCTTACCCTTACCCTAACCCTAAACCTAAACTTAACCCTAAGCTTAACCCCTAACCCTAACCCTAACCCTAACCGTAACCGTAACCCTAACCCTAAACTTAACCCTAACCCTAACTTTTACCCTAACCCTAACCCTAATCCTAAACCTTACTCTAACCCTAAACCTAACCCTAACACTTGCCCATACCCTAACCCTAACCCTAACCCTAACGCTAGCCGTAAACCTTACCCTAACCCTAAACCTAACACTTATCCTTACCCTAACCCTAACCCTAACCCTAACCCTTACCCTTTCCCTAACCCGAATCCTAACAATAAACATACCCTAAACCTTACCCTTACCCTAAACCTTACACTAACCCTAACCCTCAACCTTACCATTACCGAAACACTAACCCTAAACCTAAACCTAACCCTAACCCTAAACCTTACCCGTACTCTAAACCTAATCCTAACCCTAACCCTAAGCATTAAACTTACCCTAACCCTAACCTTAACCCTAACCCTAACTTTAAACCTAATCCTAACCCTAACCATAACCCTTACCCATACACTAACCCTAACCCTAAACCTAACCTAACCTAACCCTAACCCTAGCTCTAAACATTAGCCTTACCATAACCCTAACCCTAACCGTAACCCTAACCTTTACCCTAACCCTAACACTAACCCTAACCCTAACCCTTACACTTACCCTAACCCTAACCCTAACCCGAACTCTAACCCTAACCCTAACCCAATCCCTAACCCTTACCCTAACCCTAACTCTAACCCTTAGCCTAACCCTAACCCTAACCCTAACCTTAACCCTAACCTTAACCTTAACCCTAACCCTTACCCTTACCCTAACCCTAACCCTAACACTACCCCAAACTTAACCCTAACCCTAACCCTAACCCTTACACTAACCCTAACCCTAACCCTAACCCTTACCTTCTCCTAATCCTAACCCTAACCCTAACCCTAACATTAATACTAACCCTTACCCTTACCCTAACTCTAAACCAAACCCTCACCCTTACCCTTACCCTAAACCTAACCCTAAATGTAACACTAACCATAACACTAACCCTAACCCTAACCATAAACCTAACACTAACCCTAACCCTAACACTAACCTTTACCCTTACCCTAACCCTAACACTAACCCTAACCCTAACCTTTACCCTAACCCTAACCCTTACCCTAAACCTAACCCCAAACCTAACCCTAAGCCTAACCCTAACCCTAACCTTTACCCTAACCCTAACCCTCACCCTAACACTAAACCTAACCCTAACCCTTACACTAACCCTAACCCTAACCCTAACTCCTATCCCTAACCCTTATCCTAAATCTAACCCTAAACCCTAACCCCAACCCTAACTCTAAACCTAACCCTAACCCAAACATTAAACCTTATCCTAACCCTAACCCTAACCCTTAGGCTAACCCTAACCATAACCCTAACCTTAACCCTAACCCTAACCCTAACCCTTACCCTTACTCAAACCCTAAACCTAACCCTAACACTAACCCTAACATTAACCCTAACCCTAACCTGAAACCTAACCGTAACCCTAACCCTAAACCTTACTCTTAACCTAAACCTAACCCTAACACTTACCCTAACCCTAACCCTAAACCCTAAACCTAACCCTAACCCTAAACCTTACCCTTACCCTAACCATAAACCTAACCCAAACCCTAACACTAACCCCTAACCCTCACCCTAACCCTAACCATTACCTTTACACTAACCCTAACCTTAACCCTAAACCGAACACTAACCCTAACCCTAACCCTTACCCTAACCCTAACCCTAGACCTAAACCTAACCCTAACCCTTACCCTTACCCTAACTCTAACCCTAAACCTAACCCTAACCCTAACCGTAACCCTAAGCCTAATGCTAAACCTAAACCTAACCCTAACTCAAACCCTAACCATTACACTTACCATAACCCTAACCATAACCCTAACCCTCACCTTAAACCTAACCCTAACCCTAAACCTTACCCTTACCCTAACCATAACCCTAAACCTAACCCTAAACCTAACCCTAACCCTTACCCTTACCGTAAATCTCACCCCAACCTTAACCCTAACCCTAAAGCTAACCCTAGCCCTAATCCTAACCCTAAACCTTACTGTAACCCTAACCCTAACCTTAACTCTTACCCTTACCCTAACCCTAACCCTAACCCTAACCCTAACCCTTACTCTTACCCTTACACTAACCCTAATCCCAAACCTAACCCTAACCCTAAGCCTAAATCTTACCGTTACCCTACCTAAACCTAACCCTTACCCTAACCCTAACCCTAACCCTAACTTCTAACCCTAACCCTAACCCTAAACCTTACCCTTACCCTAACCCTAAACCTAACCTTAACCCTAAGCTTAACCCCTAACCCTAACCCTAACCCTAACCCTAACAGTAACCCTAACCCTAACCTTAACCCTAACCCTAACTTTTCCCTTAACCCTAACCCTAATCCTAAACCTTACTCTAACCCTAAACCTAACCCTAACACTTGCCCATACCCTAACCCTAACCCTAACCCTAACGCTAGCCGTAAACCTTACCCTAACCCTAAACCTAACACTTATCCTTACCCGAACCCTAACCCTAACCCTAACCCTTACCCTTTCCCTAACCCGAATCCTAACAATAAACATACCCTAAACCTTACCCTTACCCTTACCCTAAACCTTACACTAACCCTAAACCTCAACCTTACCATTACCCAAACCCTAACCCTAAACCTAACCCTAACCCTAACCCTAAACCTTACCCGTACTCTAAACCTAATCCTAACCCTAACCCTAAGCATTAAACTTACCCTAACCCTAACATTAACCCTAACCCTAAATTTAAACCTAATCCTAACCCTAACCATAACCCTTACCCTTACACTAACCCTAACCCTAAATTTAAACCTAATCCTAACCCTAACCCTAGCTCTAACCATTAGCCTTACCATAACCCTAACACTAACCGTAAACCTAACCTTTACCCTAACCCTAACACTAACCCTAACCCTAACCCTTACCCTTACCCTAACCCTAACCCTAACCCGAACTCTAACCCTAACCCTAACCCAATCCCTAACCCTTACCCTAACCCTAACTCTAACCCTTAGCCTAACCCTAACCCTAACCCTAACCTTAACACTAACCTTAACCTTAACCCTAACCCTTACCCTTACCCTAACCCTAACACTACGCCAAACTTAACCCTAACCCTAACCCTAACCCTTACACTAACCCTAACCCTAACCCTAACCCTTACCTTCTCCTAATCCTAACCCTAACCGTAACCCTAACATTAATACTACCCCTTACCCTTACCCTAACTCTAAACCAAACCCTCACCCTTACCCTTACCCTAAACCTAACCCTAAATGTAACACTAACCATAACACTAACCCTAACCCTAACCATAAACCTAACACTAACCCTAACCCTAACACTAACCTTTACCCTTACCCTAACCCTAACACTAACCCTAACCCTAAACTTAATCCTAAACCTAACCCTAACATTAATCCTCACCCATAACCTTACCCTAACCCTAATCCTTACCCTAACCCTAACCCTAACCCTAACCCTAATCCCTACCCTAACCCTAATCCTTACCCTAACCCTAACCCTAACCCTTACCATTACCCTAACCCTAACCCTTGCTCTAACCCTAACCCCAGCCCTAACCCTAACCCTTACCCTAACCCTAACCCTAACCCTTACCCTAACCCTAACCCTAGACCTAAACCTAACCCTAACCCTTACCCTTACCCTAACTCTAACCCTAAACCTAACCCTAAACCTAACCCTAACCCTAACCCTAACCCTAACCCTAATGCTAAACCTAAACCTAACCCTAACGCAAACCCTAACCATTACACTTACCATAACCCTAACCATAACCCTAACCCTCACCTTAAACCTAACCCTAACCCTAAACCTTACTCTTACCCTAACCATAACACTAAACCTAACCCTAAACCTAACCCTAACCCTTACCCTTACCGTAAATCTCACCCCAACCTTAACCCTAACCCTAATGCTAACCCTAGCCCTAATCCTAACCCTAAACCTTACTGTAACCCTAAACCTAACCCTAACTCTTACCCTTACCCTAACCCTAACCCTAACCCCAACCCTAACCCTTACTCTTACCCTTACACTAACCCTAATCCCAAACCTAACCCTAACCCTAAGCCTAAACCTTACCGTTACCCTACCTAAACCTAACCCTTACCCTAACCCTAACCCTAACCCTAACCTCTAACCCTAACCCTAACCCTAAACCTTACCCTTACCCTAACCCTAAACCTAAACTTAACCCTAAGCTTAACCCCTAACCCTAACCCTAACCCTAACCGTAACCGTAACCCTAACCCTAAACTTAACCCTAACCCTAACTTTTACCCTAACCCTAACCCTAATCCTAAACCTTACTCTAACCCTAAACCTAACCCTAACACTTGCCCATACCCTAACCCTAACCCTAACCCTAACGCTAGCCGTAAACCTTACCCTAACCCTAAACCTAACACTTATCCTTACCCTAACCCTAACCCTAACCCTAACCCTTACCCTTTCCCTAACCCGAATCCTAACAATAAACATACCCTAAACCTTACCCTTACCCTAAACCTTACACTAACCCTAACCCTCAACCTTACCATTACCGAAACACTAACCCTAAACCTAAACCTAACCCTAACCCTAAACCTTACCCGTACTCTAAACCTAATCCTAACCCTAACCCTAAGCATTAAACTTACCCTAACCCTAACCTTAACCCTAACCCTAACTTTAAACCTAATCCTAACCCTAACCATAACCCTTACCCTTACACTAACCCTAACCCTAAACCTAACCTAACCTAACCCTAACCCTAGCTCTAAACATTAGCCTTACCATAACCCTAACCCTAACCGTAACCCTAACCTTTACCCTAAA